>NC_085141.1:388808233-389108233 GCF_024139115.2 Armigeres subalbatus | reverse complement strand
TGCTTTTGCTTCCATCCCGAAATCAAAACTTAGTCGTTTTCGTGATGGCAGTTTGATTTGTGAAACAGTTGATTTTAATTCATATTTCGATTTGCTTCGTCTAACAATATATTCACAGTCCAGGAAAAAAAATAAAGGTTTTGAACAGTTATAACGTCCATCTGACTGAACGGATTTCCAAGGTGAATCCCTTAATCCAAATATTGTAACAATACGCTACATATTTATTATTAGTTTTCAACTTATTTCAATATTCCAAAAACTGTTTTGAAAACGAAATATTAGAATTTCAATTCTCACAAGACACTCAGTATTCTCCATTTCAAAATAAGTAACGAGTAACGATGCCGTCTTGCAACAAGCGGTACAGGATACTGTTCTTCTGATGGAAGGACCATGTCGTCCGGCTGATCGCCGATGAAAGTGTTTTCATGCTACCAGTTGAGGAGAAGGTTTTGAAAGAAACTGATGCCCGAGCGAGGTGCGAATTTGCCATTACAATAGAACAATCTTATCTGAAACTCCGACTCTTTTGTAATTTTTACAATTGTATATTATTCGTTGTCCCCACTTTACCATTTCCGATGATGCAATTCATGGTAGCAAAAACAATTTATGACGCGAAACAATAAGGACTGTATCGGAAATAAGTTATCCACTTTCAAAGTGTTGCTAGTCACAAGTTCATGAAGGTATTACTTTGAAGTTTAACATTCGATGTACTCATATGTTAAGTTTCAAATCAAAAGTATATTTGTTGGACATTTATTGCTTCCGATGTATCGCAATTTAAAAGTAATATTGACATTCGAGTTTTGGATACATATTGTTTGGGAGTAATCCTGCTCACCCTTAGACACATCCCTGGAATCCAGTTCGAAATGTTTCATGCCTTCCATATATAAAATGTGTATAAATTAATGGTTTAAAAAGATGTATTTCTGTTTGGCAATTCAGATATCTTGCTTTCAGGGAAAGTTGCATAAGAATTCCATAAATATTACCTACTTGGTAGTTGATTGAGGCTCCCAATCTAGCTTGAAAATGAATATTATAACTAAGTTATTCAATTGATTGGACAAGTTAATTGATTCATTAGATTATGTTGAGACCACAGCCATATTTGCTGTAAATTGTGGATGATCGATCTCGATAGCTGCCTTATGCTACTATAAGAAACGGCGCAAAAAATAAATTTGAACATCGTCTGCAAACATGTGAGAGGAACTGAATTTCAGAACTGAAGGGAGATCATTGATAAATAATGAAAAAAATAAGTGGTCAAATTATTGAGCCTTGAGGTACACCAGATTCGATTGATCGAAAAGAAGAAAATTGTACATTGTAAGATACAATGTTCTTCTTTTCGATCATTCGAATCTGGTAAGAAGTGCATCGAGACGGATAATTTGACCAATCGTTTCGCTATCCACCCCGAAAAGGTAAATATTCATAGTCAACAAGCTACACGTTTACTAACCTGTCGGAAAAAGGAATTAAATCAAAATCAAGTGACCGGAATTTGAACCAGAAAATAATCATTTTATAATACGAAACCATTTTATGTCGATTTTTGACTCGGATAAAAAAGCTTGTTGGAATTGTGCAATATTTATTCATAATTATATTTTTTTCATAAAACTAAACAAACAGAATTAACATATATTGCTAGGCAATTTTTAATATTTTTTTTTAATTTATTAAATTTTATTTGAAAAAAATAACGTTATTTCCGATACAGTCCTTATTTCTGGATTGAAACTCCACCTTTTTGGTGAACGTCAGCATTCCAGTTTGTCTGCTCAATGTGTTTGTTATATCAGTTCAATTTGTTTCCGCGAGTATCGTTGTCAAATTTCGTTCGTCCAATACGCATTGACGTGCTTATAACGAAATACCAATGTCCGCATAACTCGAGAACAAATCCGAGAATAAAAGAACGTGAAGCTGATGGTAGACGTAAGGTCTCACTCTACAGCGAGGTAACGTTCTGCAAAAATTGGAATGGGAATACTTCACCTAACCTCTCAAGGTGGGTAGAACTCGTCGAGTTATTAGAGCGGTGCGGTTTGAAGACAATCAGCGTTTACAAGATATCTCGCCATGACTAAACACGAAGGTACACTGCCCATTTGTACCTCATCCCCATCCTTATTTGTACCAGTTCCCCTCGCTGGAGCACTTGACGACGATCAAGGTGGTCTATAACATTGTCATCGAGTGGTGCAAGTACAAGCCCGTGCACCGCGGCGTCACACAGTGCATGAACTGTTTTCAGTTCAGTCAGGGTATCAACTACTCTGTAGCATACCAATGAATGACCGAACATCAGAGTTTGAACTGACCTGGTTGCAGCAGCTCATATATGATATGATTTAGTTACACATAAATTTTAGTAACTGATATTCGGCAAGACTTAATGTGCCGCTGGAGAGTGGCGGGAATTACAGCATCGAAGAGTGTTAGAATTAGACCTGAAGTATGCCATATGTGGAACCATCGAGCTATGACCAAGAACTGTCCGAAGCGTGCTGAATATATTGAGATTTGAGATCCAGAAAAAAGCATCTATCAGGAACCAGGCCATGACAAAAGGAAAGAAGGTCCACCCTCGACGACAAGAGGAACTTTCCGATTATACCGACTACAGTCCTCCCAAGTAGCACCTGCAACTTACTCCCAATAAAAAAAATAAACAGAAATGTTGTACATGAATTAGAAACTTGTTTCAGCTGTAACTTTGAGTTTAAATTCAGTTATACTTAAGTTCTACATGTTTTGGGTTTTGGAAAGCCATATTTCTGAAAGTTTTTCATTTGCATCTTATGTATGACTTAAATAAAACAGCAATAGAATGTTTGATATAATTGCGTTAGAGCGAGACCTCTTTATAACGTTCTGCTTAGCGTTCGAAAATAGGCCTTCAGAACACGGATTCGGCATTTTTGGTACGAATAGTCAATATTTTTCTTACCTTTGAAAATTTGTTGACAATAATATGAATAATGTACATCACCACACAGCGAGAGCAAATAAATCGTCAAATCCCAATTTTATTTTAAAGTTATATTATTTTTAGTTGCAACTTGGAAGAGTTGTTTATAACTGTATGTTTTTATGAATACCGATTTACGACGGCGTTATAACAAACAGCATTTATTATTTATGTTTACGGTTTCATATGGTTACATTTGTGTTGTATACTAGTTTTCGGAACAGTTCTATTATTTCTTGTTGCATGCGATATTTTTGACTGAACTATGTACAGGGCCGGTGATTGCGTCAAAGACAAAGTACATGCTTGTGGGTGGAACCGAGCGCGACAGGGTCCGCCTGGGAAGCAGTGTTACGATAGACGGGGATACCTTCGAGGTGGTCGAGGAATTCGTCTACCTCGGATCCTTGCTAACGGCTGACAACAACGTTAGTCGTGAAATACGAAGGCGCATCATCTGTGGAAGTCGGGCCTACTACGGGCTCCAGAAGAAACTGCGGTCGAAAAAGATTCGCCACCGCACCAAATGTGTCATGTACAAGACGTTAATAAGACCGGTAGTCCTCTACGGACATGAAACATGGACAATGCTCGAGGAGGACTTGCAAGCACTCGGAGTATTCGAGAGACGGGTGCTTAGGACCATCTTTGGCGGTGTACAAGAAGACGGTGTGTGGCGGCGAAGAATGAACCATGAGCTCGCCCAGCTCTACGGCGAACCCAGTATCCAGAAGGTAGCTAAAGCCGGAAGGGTACGATGGGCAGGGCATGTTGCAAGAATGCCGGACAGCAACCCTGCAAAGATGGTGTTCGCTTCCGATCCGGCAGGAACGAGACGACGTGGAGCGCAGCGAGCGAGATGGGCAGACCAGGTGCAGAACGACTTGGCGAGCGTGGGGCGTATTCGAGGATGGAGAGATGCGGCCTCGAACCGTGTATTGTGGCGTCAAATTGTTGATTCAGTGTTATCTGTATAGATGTAGACTAAATAAATGAAATGAAATGAATGTACAGTGCCGGGCGAAAAATAGATTTCGCTTTCTAAATAATTAATTAGAATGTGCCTTTCAATTATCTCTCTCGTTCCAGCACATAGAAAACATAGGATTTAATATCTTTGAGAAACATTTTCCGATAAAAACAAATCCCAAAAATTCGCCAGCTGATCGCTAAGGGACTGAAATGTACTTTTCGGCTCTGCAGCGAGGGCGTCAATCCGTCGTGGAATTCCTCGAGGTTCTCAAGTATGAGTACTACACTCATGACCACCCCAGCACGAAGCTGCTCAAGGCTTTGCTGCGAGGGCCCCACGACATGAAGGAGGAACCCGAGCAGAGTCCGCTATCAAAATATTATCAAAATGATAACAAATTGAGTTTTTGATATCATAACTATAACATATTTTGATATAGAATTGCAGAGTACTCTAGAAAATATCAAATTTTGATATTATTTTGATAACTGAAAATAATAATAGAGTCCGTATTCTATAACCCGCATGACACATATTTGAGGCCGTACACTTAATACGTGACAGCTTGAATAGGGTGGAGAGGTCTGTCATTTTTACGTTCCTACACACTTAAAATAAATCGCAGATTTCTGTGGAATTTCACCGAAATTTCAACAGCAGAACTGTTCGGTGAAATAATTACCGAACAAATCTGCTGTTGAGATTTCGGTGAATTGAAGCAAAATTCACCGAAATCTGTGAAATGATTTAAGTGTGTATAAATGAAAAGTTATTTGCAAAAAAGTTATTAAAGAAAATCTAACATTGAGAAGGGGCGGTTGAAAAATTCAGAAAAATATTATACATAATTAAAGTACGATCCCTATCCTCTATATGAATAGAAATTATTTTCCGTTCAACGGTATATGAAGATTTTTTCTACGGTTTTAAAAGATTAATTACTAAGTCAATGCGTTTAAAGTCTTTTAATTTTTGTTTATTGTTAATTTGTGTTGAACTTAAAAACTGATATCAAATTGCTCACTTTGTGTTCTAATCCAATAGAATTACTAACGCAATGTCGAATGTTATTATCAATCTTTTTTAAGCCATACCATACTATAAATACCATTTGCACTTTCATAAGGAAATAAAGAAGAATTCCAAAATGCGTCAAAGTTTCGTGCGCATGTTACTTTTTATAATTTACACACAGACAAACAAACGTAGCACAGAAAAATTACTATCGACCATGACCTCAACGATCAATTTGAATTTGATTGATTGCGCGTTTCACAACTAGAGGCACTAGCGTCGGAATCCTTCGAGTGTGACATTTCACTTCAGCGCCTTCTGGTGACGATGTCATACGAAACATTGTTTCGTGTAACATGCTCGAAAGGTGGTGGTAGAGGAGTTAAGCGATGGATTTTTCAGAAAAATGTTCAAGCTGTTACGTCTGTTTGTCTGTGATTTACAGATCGACTACTTGCAAGTAGGCTTATTCATTACCTCATAAGCAATAAATCGAGATAAAATTATTTTCTATTATCAGTTATCGAATAAGACTGAATAATAATGAAATAAAATGGTTCAAAACCAAAAGTCGAACTAATATTGATATTTTTATTTTGAAATAATCTCAAATAAATTTAAACAAAATAGGAATTGTGTCAGATATTTTTCTGATATCAAGATTTATAGAAAATAACTAAATGATAACTAATCTAGTTTGTAAATCTTGATATCGCATAATATGTGTTTGATCAAACGAGTAACTAAATAAGATATCAGTATTTTGATATCACTATATGATCCATGTATCAAAATAATATCAAATTGAGATATTTATTTTTGTTTTTGCTCGATATAGTCATTATCATAATGAAAACTCATTTTGTAAACCGTAGACAAAATGTCCAATATCAAAATAAGCTTTTTTTTGTTTTCCGTGATATCAAAAATTGTTATAAACTTTGTTTATTTGGATACAACATTTAGTTCTCAACTTTTGATGTGATTACTATTAACTGGACCACAGGGTCACCAAAATTTGATATTGCAAATGAAAGTATCAAACTATCAAAATAAGTTTTCAGTTTGTTTTCATTCTCTGCTCGGGAAGAGCTCAAAGCAGAGCTTGAAAATTGCGGACTGAAGCCAGTAGCCGTGCATAAGATCGCTCGTCGGGTTCCGTCGGCAGTCGGAGAATGAAGCCGTCCCACCGGAAGAATATGCACCGCTGTCCACTCCGGAACAACTGATGCCGATCTTCGCGCAGGTCGCCACTCGGCTGCGCGGCTGCAAAACCCGCTTCGACCAGGTCTTCACTCTTGGCATGTTCATCATTGAAAATGGCTGCTAGGGTGGGCCTGGTCAACTGAAACGCTTGGATCATCGGCCGCCCTTCGGAGGGACATCATCAAGCTTACGCGGAGACAAGGTCAGTTCATCATTGCCGGCGTCAAGCCTGGGGCAACAGTCGCTGCAATCAAAACGGAACCATTTGGAGCAACGACATGGAGGAAGGTCACGAATACGATCCCGGATTCCCCCACTCGGCTGAGTCGGTCCGGCGCCCATTCTACAATCGACCTATACATCACAAACATGAACGACCACATCTCCCAGCCGGTCGTCTACCAGGAGCTCAACTCGGATCACTACCCGGTGCACAGTGTTTTCTAACCCAGGAATTCGTGATCGAAAATGTTTTGGCCATGAAAAGTTGATTTTAGAGGCTCAGTGACATCGGAGAAAAGTTTCAGTATGTTAAGCTTCATATTTTGGATTTTTTTGATTAATTCCCCTAAAAGTGAGATGGAAATTCTCTTTCCTCAAATTTTGAAGATACATCGTTGGTGTCTCCAAGAAAGTTGGAAAAAAGTGCATACAAAAAATTTTGCTATATAATTTTTATTTCTTTCTGCTATAGAAGTCGAGATATGGGTCGTTATTTATGAACGACCACCAAAAATCAGGGATTTCACAAAACTATTTTTTAGATTTTCCAAATGTTCTACAAAGATGTCCGTCGCGATAAAAAACATGAATCTTGCGAAGACAGTTTCTTTTTATTTTCAATATTGACGAAGTTATTGACGATTTTCGGTTCAAAAGTGAGCATTTTGACATTAACTGCATACATGTAGGGGCACAATGGGGCAGAATTTTATTCAAGTAATTGAAAGCATAACTCATGCTCTAATGGTTGCATTGCAACATATATGTGACATAGCTTGACTTAAGGCTCTATAAACCGTAATCAATTCGATAATGACGATGATTTTATTCGAATCCGCACTAATACTAATAAAGTTTTCAACTAAATTCAATATTTTGGGGCTATTTGCCGACTTACCTCCATCATAGCATATTCATTGCATTTTCATATTAATTTTTCACTTATCTAAATTATCAATTACTGAGGAATTGCTGAAAAAACGCTGAAAACTGCCTTTTTTCCTGGGCCGGCATTCGTATTTTTCGAACGCATACTTACCCCGAACGCCCGAAGCAAACACATACACACGCACTTGATTTTTCACTTGATCGTTTCCCACTGTTTCCTTGATTTAATCACTCCTAAAACATATTCACTAACTGAGTTTCACCTTTTTATTCAATCTTGACTACCGATTAATTCACTTCACGTCCAAAAACTGTCAAAAACTGCCTTCCGAAAATCGAAGTGAGAGACAAATTTGACGACCGTATTGTGAATGCAATAAAATGCGGAAGACTCAAATTCACTAGCGCAATAAGTGAAATGGTGAGAACAAAATCTACGCGATGCAACTTCATTCAATCCGAACAATACAACGTATACGCCAGCCAGCACGCAAACAAAGGTGTGCATACAAAAGAAAATAATCATCTCCTCTCCGTTGCCAGATTTATAAATTGGAAAAAGTCATTGTTATTTGTCAGACTGAACAAATATACCAGAAATAAATATTTAAACATGTTATGTAAGCTTCTGTTGCATTCCAAGTGGTGAATAAATGTTTTTAAACCGATAAATACCCATATAATTGATACATCGCGAACATGTGTTATGATATAGAATAAACATTTCGTCAAGTCTGGCAACATTATGCATCAGCTGGCATATTTTAACACCCCATTTCCACCCACCCCAGTTGTAAACAAAATTTATCTATTGCTGCTGCACTTTTCCGTACCAATTGCCTCACTATTACAAACAAGCGATACAGTCATTAATTTTCAAAATATTGTGATGGAGTCTTGAGCCTTAAGTGCCGTATGAATATTTTTTTCTTCTTCTTGTTATTTATAAAAAATAATTTGGTATGTATTCCACATAACTAAGAAACGGCTGGGTTCAAATTTCTTCATCACAATTTCCTTACATAATATTTTCTTATGTAAAAGTCACGACTTAAACTGAAAAAATATGAAAAATTCAAATTAGAATTTGTATGGGTATTTTGTATAGGCATATCACAACACGCATTCTCACCTACTGTGCAAGACAACGTCTGCCGGGTCATCTAGTTCATGATAATAACACTTACGCCAGACCTATGTCTTGTTTTAATGTCCAAATTTTGAAAATGAGTATCGAATCGACGGATATTTTACAGAGAAATACCAATATATCGGGATATTGGTATTTCCAGAGAATTCTAAATGAAAAGAAATAAACTAACATTTTTGGAACACTTTTCTGTTAACCTGTTTTGCAATATTGTGATGTTTTAGACGTAGCAAACCGACTTTTTATTATTCCGGGATATTTCGAAAAGTAAATAGGTAAAACAAGTACCTTCGAATTGCTTTCATAAAATTATATTTAAACTTATGATGTTTGAGGCGTCGCTAACCATAGTTTCCATTCAATAAAGATTACTGATTTACCCGATACTGCATTCCCTCTCATCAGCATTCCTGGCTGTATGGTGAATAAAATAATACAATTTGCCCAAATACACTGGGGTCGCTTTTTACGTGACTTTTTTATAATTTTTTTTTCAAATACGCGTTGTGTCTTCCCGCGGAATTTGAAATTCATGTCAGTTCTGTAAAACATCCATCCATAATCATTTAGAAAATTTTGTATTTGGCTAAATCATAGGTCTGGCGTAAATGTAAAGACTAAAGATGACCCTGCAGACGTTGTCCTGCACAGTAGGCGAGAATGCGATCTACCTTTTTAAAATTTCCATACAAATTTTATTTTCAATTTTTCATATTTTTCCAATTTTGGTCGAGATTCTTACATGAGAAAATATTCTGTAAATCCGTCGGACATGTTGATAAACAAATTTGCTGAAGAAATGAAGAAAATCTATCCAGCCGTTTCTTAGTTATGCACAATACAGACCAATTCATTTTTATATATAACAAGAAGAAGAAGAAAAAGATGTTCATACGGCACTTATGTCAAGCTATGTCACATATATGTTGCAATGCAACCATTAGAGCATGAGTTATACTTTCAATTACCTAAATAAAATTCTGCCCCATTTTGCCCCTACATGTATGCAGTTAATGTCAAAATGCTCATTTTTGAACCGAAAATCGTCAATAACTTCGTCAATATTGAAAATAAGAAGAAACTGTCTTCGAAAGGTTCATGTTTTTTATCGCGACGGACATCTTTGTAGAACATTTGAAAAATCTAAAAAATATATTGACGAAAGTATCGTGAAAAACCTGTTTTTTTGGTGGTCGTTCATAAATAACGACCCATATCTCGACTTCTATAGCAGATAGAAATAAAATTTATATAGCAAAATTTTTCGTAGAAACTTTTTCTACAACTTTCTCGAAGACACCAATGATGTATCTTCATAATTGGAGGAAAGAGAATTTCCATCTCACTTTTAGGGGGATTAGTCAAAAAAAATTCTTTTCCAAAATATGGAGCTTAACATACTGAAACTTTTCTCCGAAGTCACTGAGACTCTAAAATCAACTTTTCATAGCCAAAACATTTTCGATCACGAATTCCTGGGTTAGAAAACACTGTGCGGTGGTGGCGGAAGTGGGCTCCTCGGTCGATCGGCATCAGCAGTACCGGCGAAACTACTGGAGCCGGTTCCAAAGATGTGTTGACGACAACATCAACTACCAGCAACATCCGACCACACACGAGGAAATCGACGACCAGCTCCACTCCATCCAAGATGCGATCTCCCAGGCCCGTGAACAACATGTGCCAACTGCTAGACTGGGAAACAACACCCTAAACATTGATTTACTCAGCAAAGGTTTGATCCGTCTGCGAAACGTCACTCGCAGGCAGTACCAACGTACTGGGCTGCCTGCGCTTAAGGCCCGGTGCAATCGCATGACCAAAATTATCCAGACCAGAATGGTGGACCTCAGAAATAGTGATTTTTCCAATAAGATCCGCGCTCTCCCAGACTGTGCTAAGCCGTTTTGGAAGCTAACAAAAATTCTAATATCTAAGCCTCGACCCATTCCATCTTTGATCCTATTAGACAGCAATGGCTCTAAGGATCGCTTGATAACTCCTGCAGAGAAGGTTTCTGAAATAGGTCCACACGAAGCAGCCGTTAATGAGCATACTAACAACATCCCTTCTATTCCCAACGACTTCTCGGATGAGTTGGAGATCTCAGCTGGCGAATCAGCGGCCTATATCAAGTCATCGAAAAAAGGCCCCAGGCTTTGACAGCATCCTGAATCTCGAACTCAAACATATGAGTGCTCCGTTCTTCGAGCATCTTTCGCTGATCTTTAATCAGTGTCTCCGACTCAGCTACTTTCCATCGTCCTGGAAGTCAGCGAAAGTCATCCCCATCCGTAAGCCTTCCTCCCCAAAAGTTATCGTCCCATCAGCCTTCTCTCAGGGTTATCCAAGCTATTCGAAAAAGCTATTTATCACCGGTTACTTGAGTCTGCCTAAAATCTCAACATCTTGCTCGAGGAATAGTTTGGTTTCCGACGCGGTCGATTAACCGTTCACCAACTGACCCGAGTTACCAACGTCCTCAGACGGAACAAGTTTGTCTCAAAAACCTCCGCCATGGCCTTACTCGATGTCGAGAAGGCGTTTGACAATGTATGGCATGATGGCCTGGTGTACAAACTACAACGCTACAATCTTCCCAGCTACCTGGTGAAAATCATCAACAATTATCTGTCGGCAAGGACATTCCGGGTCTCAATCAGCGGAGCGAGTTCCAATGCGCACAACATCGTCGCAGGCGTCCCCCAGGGCAGCATCCTAAATCTCCTAAACATGTTCCGCCTGGAGACTGTAAAATCATCCTCAATGGCACGACTGTGGAATGGGCAAATGAGGCAACCTACCTTGGCTTGACCCTCGACAGCAAGCTTATTTTCCGCCAACAGGTTGACACGACGAAGCAAATCATCCTCCCCGTGATCGAATATGGCATGCCGGTCTGGGAGAGCTGCGCAAAAACTCATCATCTCAAACTCCATCGAGTTCAAAACAAGTTCCTGAGAATGATCATGAACACCCCTCCCAGGACACGAACTTCTGAGGTCCACCGTCTGGCCGGTATTAAAACTCTACACGAGCGCTTTGGTGAGTGTAAGGAAAGGTTTAGGGTCCGTTGCTTACAATCGGACCAGGCGACCATTAGGGCGCTAGTTCCAATTTAGGTTATCAAATTATTATTGTAAATATTAGTGTACATAGTAGTTAGGTTATCAAATTTTCTAAATTAATCAATGCCTCCTTAAGGCTATTCTGATACATTAGATAAACTTTATAAATTATATTTAAATCCTAACCATTGCTATTGAACCGAATCAAAGATGAAGGGCCAAGTGGCCAAAAATAATGTAACAAACAAAAATCAAAAATAAATGAATTTAAGTAAAAAAAAAAAGAACCGAACAAGGCTTCCAGGCATCTTGAAAGGAGGCTTCCGAGCCTCTTGAAAGGAGGCTTCCGAGCCTCTTGAAAGGAGGCTTCCGAGCCTCTTGAAAGGAGGCTTCCGAGCCTCTTGAAAGGAGCCTTCCGAGCCTCTTGAAAGAAGGCTTCTGAACACCTTGAAAGGAGGCATTCGTGCTGCTCTGAAGACGGCTTCCGTTAAGCATAGAAAGATGCTTCTAAACCTCTTGCAACGAAGCAACCGAACTTTTCTGAAAAAAGCCTACATGCCTCTCAAATGGAGGCTTCCAAACCTTTAGATTCTAGATTTTAGTTCAAAATCATGTTTCTAACATATTATTCAACATTTTGTTTAGATCAGATAGATTACACTGAATATTTTTTAAATTTTCTCGTTTGACATTCATCCATTTGATCTATTGTTCCTCAGCCCTTCCTATTCTGTTATAGTCGAGGAGACAAAATTTTGAAATAAAAAAATCACAATTATCAAAACTTTATCAATAAGCTTCGATTAGAATTGTAATACGTCCGCCATTATGCATTTTTATCCGAGGTACCCCCTAGGGCCAGCGAAGGTACCCCCAGGGGTACATGTACCCCAGGTTGAGAACCGCTGCTCTAGTCAACTATCTGTCCGCCAGGACATTCCGGGTCTATATCAGCGGAGCGAGTTCCAATGTGCACGACATTATCTCAGCCTACCCACAGGACGATATCCTCAGGCTCTTGAAAGCTGTTTATCCAGTTGGAGGTGACTTGCCAGAACCTCTAGAAGGCGGCATTGTGTCACAGTTGGTAGACAACACCTCTCGCGTTTACGATTTATTAGGTAGATTAGGAGATAGGTAGATTTATCAGAGCACCTGACAGGGTACCTCACTAGCTAGAAGATCTGTATCAACGCGGTAAAGACCCTACACAAAATCTCCCAAACGTGTTCCGCCTGAAAATAACAATAACTCTCAATGGAACGACAGTGGAATTGGCCAATGAGGACAATAATAGAATTGGCCAATAAGGTTGAGATCTTGGCTTGATCCAAAACGACAAGCATTTTATCAAGCACCATAAGCATTCATAAGACAACGTTAAAATTACTTTACCCACTCATCAATCGTATGTCATCATTTTATATGAAAACTATTCATGCTGTCTATGGACAAGCAAACCATCCTCCCAGTGATCGTATACGGCATGTCGGCGTGGGAGAGCTGAGCCAAAGCTCATCACCCGAAGCTCCAACGGGTTCAAAGCAAGTTCCTGCGGATGATTCTAAACACCCCCCTCCGGCCAATACAAGAACATCCGAGGTTGGAACTTTACTTGATCTCTTTGGTAAGTGTAAATAGATGTTCAAGGTTCATTGCGACTGTCCCGTTTTCAATTTGTTAATGTATTTCAACTGATAAGCTGACGATTTGACGATCTAAATTAGATTGAAATGCCTGAAATATTGTTGTGTCATAAATTTGATTGGGGTGAGTTTTTTTGCTGAGCTTTACTTGAGAAAATTTCTTTTCTAAATAAATAAGGTCCGGGTGAAGGAAGCTCATATTACATCAAAAGAATGCACATGCTGTTAAATTTATTCGCAAAAATGAACAGAAAAAAACCCAACACATGTTTAAAACAGCACAATCTTCAATTTGCGTGTGTCAGCAGCGCTGAGGTAATTCCTTGTAATCTATATAACGGGTGTATCCAATTATAAGTTCATAGCAGAGCAAGCTTCAATCAAACTTAAACGACACTCGACACTATAAATAAAAACATCCAACAAGACAAACCAACCGTTTAGGGAAAGAAAAAATTACCCACGGTCCCTTGGGAATGGATTATCTACCAGCAGCACCCATCTAGTCGGTTGTTACACATTTTCAAACGACTCACGATACAAATTGCCCTCAATTGAATAGTGGTAATATGTGGTATGTGCCCATATTCTCCACATCTCCCTCGAGCCGGTCGGTTGTTGGTTTACCATTGCCACACCATTTATTGATTGTGGTGGCTGGAGGTCGGTTGCGCGGCGGCGTTGCAATGCGGGGGCAATAAAGTATTAAAAACAAGGCCCGTCGATAAACCAACTTCTGGTTCTGCGGTTCACTTTGAATACCCTCCGGGTGTCGTCGGCACCGTGTCGCCCTACTGCTCTGCTACTCCGTTGTTACCGCGGATGGATCGTACCGTGTTGTTGTAGGTTGCTTCATTCAACCTGAGGACGAGAAACACAAAACCGGCCGGTATTGCGGAAGAAGAATGCAAAGTAACTCGCACTACTGGGTTGCAAGGTATGCGGGTACTTGTAACTTCGGGGGCAATAAAACGAGCCGGCAATTATCGCTGGACGCATTTGTCCGGTCCGCTTCTGTTGCGGGTCTGCTGCAAACAGGTAGTTGGTTGACTAATTCACATGGTTGCACAAATTGTTATTGAGTTTCTCCCTGTTTAGAGTGTTGCCGACCGCTGGCAGGTTCCCTTCAACGAGTTCAGTGATGAAAATTCAACGGACTATATCTACATACGAGGGAGCTTATCATAATTTGTTGCTGAATAAAAAATAACTGTGAAGAATTTGCTCCAGGGTAGGTTCCAATTAATGACCACTTTGCGCTGACCAGTGGCGTAGCCAGAAAATTGGTCTGGGGGGGGTTTTCTGAACAATTTTTTTTCGAAAAAAAAATTTTCTTCCAAAAATTTTGTCTTTGGGGGGGGTTTTATGCCCAAAACCACCCCGTGGCTACGCCACTGGCGCTGACTGATACGGACATTGCCTGAGAAAAAACGGAACCAGTAATGAAAGGTTCGTTGGCACAACTCGGTATAGATACAGAAACAAATGGACGATGAAACTTTGCTCAATTGTTTCACTTAGTTGTTAAACGGGGTAATGGATTTTACTCGTTTCCCCACCAAGAAAGTTAAAACTCTACCCTGTTATTCGACTTTTTTCACTCGAAACTCATCGATTATTCAGAATGGGCGGAAAGTTCTACCGTGAGCGACCTACTTTCCAGTGACGTTCCCCTGCGGGACCGATTTTCAACTGGACCACAATTTCGAATATGCTTCGCTTCGCTTATATCGTCCCAGAGGGAAACTTTTCCACGTTGCCGGCGGCAAGGTCATTTTGTTCGGAGAATGATGTTCACCGCACGGGCAGGCGGACTCTTTCAGTTCATTGGGTTCGCTTTGAAGTGTCCTCGGAACTTTGGGGGAAATATTGCAGGCAGAAGCTGCGCTAATTAGTTACTTTTATCCTTTATCCGAGCTGAACCTTTTCCGTCCCAGCGGGTTGCCAACTCCCGAAGAAGGTGACCTAATTTTCTTTTATTTGCTGTGGAAAAAGAAAGAGGTTTTCTTCATATTCTGTCGCTTTGAAAAGAAACAGGAACCGTCTGCTGCGAACGGTGAGTCGCGAAGGGTCACTTTACCGCTCGACAGCTCGGAGGCTCAATATTCATAATGTGTAATCATTTCCTGGGGAGATGGGCCGCGGCCGAGGAAGGTCGAAGCGCGCAATCGGAACTCGGCAGAAAGGATGCGGAAGAGGAAACCTTTCACCAGGAGAAGCCTTCGTTTTCCTTTTGGAAAATATTCTTACCTGGTGGTTGACCGTTGAGTAGCAGAAATAACAACTTGAAGTAAGTCATTCAATGTGAAAAGAAAGTGCTCGGGAAAAGTTGAATTTCATAAGAATAACTTTGTGCCTTGACTTTCAGTTCTATTATAAGATATCAATTGAAAGGGGTTAAAAAGAACAGTAAAAGTTGATTTGAAGTCCTTATCCTTAAGCTAGATAATGGTTATTATCAAAAAGTTGTAAATAGGCGAACAATTTTAAGCATTTTCAACATTTTCCCCCTGTACGAATACACAACATTGCGTTGATCTGTTTTTGATTATTTCGCAAAATTAGTTAGCATCGTCCCCTGATTAACATTGATACCACCATTAATCAATGTAGAAAACGATATAATTATTTTAAGTTAAAGCCTCTATTATGAGCATCGTCTGACAAAACAGTTTAAGCCAATCTTATCAGCTCGAAAATTAAATCGTCTAAAATACGACCCTCATTTATCCCACTCAAGCTCCACCTTTCATTGCCGCAAGAAACCACTCGGAATTCATCTGTTTGCGTTTTCACCGGCGCGAATTCACTAATTTATTCAAAGATCGTACCCGCTTCCTACAGATAAAATCGCCCACGATGCCGTCCTTGCCCGTTCTGCTCGTCTCGCAATTTCTATACATCGCCTCGCAACTGATGCAAAGTAATGAGCTGATAATTAGCTCACCTTGTTCAACAAGGTAAGCCACGAACAAAAAAAAAAATCTAAGCCTGACCAGCCAACCGGGGCCATTCACCACAAATTTATGAACGCCTCCATATCGGTGTGTCTTCCCGACCACGGCCTCGGTGCGCAAAACAAACACCCAGAAAACCAACAAGAACTAAGCGAAGAGCCCCCTATTAGGTGGAACAATCTCCAACATCAAAGACTGGCTTCAAAGGAAACTCTCTGGCACAGTCTCTCCGAAATTTGGCGTCAAGACCTACGAAGAACTTAATTTTCGAGTCTCCTTCGTTCGTCGCACGGGCGAACGGGAGGATGAGGGGGCATAGTCAAGGGCGGTTCTCACTCACATCTAATCTGGAAAACAAACACAAAGTCTTGCTCAATGCCACTTACTCACGTTCACGTTTCGCCGGTGCGTTAGGCAGGGCGACGGCAATTTAGGTGATGAGCAGATTGAAAGTTCAGTCTCGAGTTGGAGTTGGAGAAGGGTACGTATCACAGATAGCAGTTTATTTTAAAATTATGTTTTTCACTCTGTTGGATTTGACGCTCTCGGGGTCTATTAGAGATTGCTGGTGAGGTACCTCCGAAACCCTTCATCGCGCACCGGTAGACATGGGATCCCGTCCGAAACATATGATGAGAGCTCGGTCCAATTTCAGATTTTCGAGCTCGACGTAGGGATGGGACCGGCTAGATAAATGTTTCGAGATAAGACGAACAACTTTTCGTGTATGTTCAGAGCTGATGCAACTGTGTTTGGCACTCGGCACTAATGTTTCACTTTGTGGGCGTAATTTGGCTTAAACCCGACAACAGTGTCTAACAAATAGATGGAAAAACTGGTTCAACGATCTGTTTCAGATCATTCATCCATTCGAATCAATCCAAATACATTCAAAATTATTCTTGTAAATCAATTTATCCACACCTAACTTATATGATCATTAATGATAAGAAAATGATAAGCACTGAAGACGGCCTTACTGTTGAGGTCGAAATACGTATCTGTCAGGATACAATTAAGTGGTGGAATTCAATGGGATTGTTTAAACTCGTCTTATGACAGGTGATCATTAATGTTTAGTAAATCAGAAGTTTGAAACGTGATCAAAAGTCTCAAATTGAGAAGTGCACAGCCGAGGTCGGTTCAACTTCAGAATTCAAATCCGAAGCATCGCGATACTTTATTGACTTGTTTTGAATGAGAAAAAATATTTAAGCTCTTTTAGACTCGAATCAAATATGAAACACTGAAGACGGCCTTACGGTTGAGGTCGAAATACGTATCTGTAAAGATAGCAAAACGTAGAGGAATTAAATGGAAAGTACTAAACCTGTCTTCGACAGTTGTTGTTTTAGAATGCATTTAGGACTACATGGCATTTAAGACTACATGGCATGCCGCACAGGATACATATTGCAATAAATCTGCAAAATCAATATTGGTTACTTAATACTGAATTGATTCGTCAGCAAAGAATTTCTCATAGGCAATCATTATGATTTTTATTGGTTTGGGCTCAATGATATTTTTGACAAAAATTAAACTCCGACACAGTGTATTTCCGAAAAATATATTTATTGCGGTCTTGTATAAGAAAAAAAGGTTTAAAAATGTCTAGCAGCAGTCAATCATATAAACGCGTCGTCACGCCGAATGATCAATCCGTGCAATATGATGCTTTTTGCCACATTGCTACAGCTTGCTTGCGCTCGGGGAAAGCTTCCATTCAATTTGATTTCACCATCGGCGTCACAAAGACTTACTTGGTGAATATTCACAAACAAAAGAAAATTCATTCAAAGTTTATCGCAGCGCAAAACAATGACGCCAGAACCCATCAACTTGTCTAACACCCACTGCCATTTTCCATAACAATGCACAATGACGGGAGCATACATCGAATCCAGATAGGTGGGTTGGTATCCAACTCGATCCCCTTTCGGAACAGCGCGAGAGTAGAGCGTGTTTGTTAGTACGCCGATAAATTGTAATTAAACCCGGAGTTATAACTTCCATTTAACCGGATCATATCTGTGTGTGATATGCTTTGCGCCAGTTTTCGAAGGGTACTTCGAGCATTATGATAGCTCTCTGAACCTCTCCCCGTCCGCGTCCCGCGTTCGAAGTAAAGTCAGATAGAGTCAACAAATCCCGCTGGTTGATGGCTAAGTCATTCCCCATTTTGCTGTGGGGGTGGTTCGACTGTAAAGGTTCGGAGATTATTTTCCGACACCTAGCCGTGAACCGTGCGAACACGATTCGTCGCACAATTCACCGACCCATTCCGCCCGGCTCAAAAGTTGACGTTGACGAAAATGGAAGGATGGGAAGAATAGTCAGAAGCGGCGAGCAGCGATGGCATAATTCGAAAGTTCCATCACTATCACGTCATCATCAATGCCACCGGCGCCAAGCGAAATCGACATTAAAGAGCCTTGCGTGGCTTCACTTGAAGCAATCGAAGCTCCTCGGTGGGATTCAATGGTTAAGATGTGGGAACTTTGGGGAAAGTTATGGAACCGCGTATGGTACTTAGTATAGTAAAGCGATTTATCGCATGATTTATGACTTCTGAGCTAGGAGCACAACGTACGGACATACGGCAACAATTCGCAATCCAGGCTCCCTGGCGTTCGAACGTTGATGTGAAACCCGTTAGAATCCAATTCCAAATCTTTCTCTTGCTTTCACTGGAACAAATATCAAAATCCAATATGCAGGAACCAGGTAAAACAATCTTTCTTCTATATTTGATTTTCAAATTTGTGAATAACCTATTACTTGAGATTTGTGTCGTCAAAATGTCAAGATAGCAATACTCGCGAATGAAGTTGCAAAAAAAAATCCACGAGAAATTCTTTTGGATCTATATGGGAATTATTTCAATGCATTTAACAAATAATAACTCATCAGAACGATGCAATAATGCAAATCGCGAGTCTGTACGGTTCTCTCTATTGTAATGCAGTGTGAAGGTCGAAATATTGACGTGGGAAAGAGTCAACTGCAATGAGTGTCGCAAAATATTATAACGTCCTCCCTTCAATAAAATTGACGAAGATAAAGACAGAAATGAGGAATAAGACGTATAATTATTTCTCCTTTCCCATTTCTTACTTATCACTTCTCATTTACCATTATTCGCTTCACAATTATCACATTCACTATTGTTTGGTCAAACGACCATATTTCGACCAGTTCTCCTAAATGACGTTTTGAACCATATGACCTGTTCGGTCAAACGAACTTTTCGAACGTAAAATCCGTTCGTCCATGTGATGTCTTGGGCCAAAATGGCCTTTTTAGTCAAATTGTTATTTGGCCCAAAAAACCTGTTTGGCCAAATGATCAGATCGGGCGAATGACATTTTGGGCCGAATATTCCTTTCGATTTAATTACATTTTCATCTAATCCGTTTTGGTCGTAATAATGTAAGTAATAACGTCGTAATAACCGTCGACAAGGCACGGCAAATGCTGGGTAAAGCGTACCATTGGTACTTCGCGTACCTGAAGGAATAAAATAGACCCCATCTCGCGGTCCTTAGCCTCTTACCCAGCAAGTCCTATTCCTACCTCCCCGCGGTGCTGGCCGGGATACGAACAACCTTAGGGAAGATCGGGTTAGCAACCCCGGTGGAAACTATGGTCGTATGCTGACAGGGAAGGGGGTTGCTCCTCTCCGGAGGTGCAAATATTACTGAGCGTCTGTTCTCCATGTCAGGATTGGCTTACAGCAGCGTCTGTTCTCCATGTTAGGGGCGACTGATCATCGTCCGAGTGCCAGCGAGGGACTCTAAGTGAAACTGTGCACCATGTTCCACCGGGAATAAGGAGGAATGGTCCTCCGAAAATTTAGGGGATTTGGTGTCAGGCAATGCAAGGCATGCAAGCCTTTAAAAAACATACGCAACGTCAATCAACAAGTATGGACCGGAACCATCGGCGAAGACCACTGCGACGAAAAGGGACTAGCGATTGGAAACTCGGTTCGTGGAACTGCAAATCTCTCAACTTCATCGGGAGCACACGCATACTCGCCGATGTGCTAAAGGACCGTGGATTCGGCATCGTAGCGCTGCAGGAGGTTTGTTGGAAGGGATCAATGGTGCGAACGTTTAGAGGTAATCATACCATCTACCAGAGCTGCGGCAACACACACGAGCTGGGAACAGCTTTCATAGTGATGGGCGATATGCAAAGGCGCGTGATCGGGTGGTGGCCGATCAATGAAAGAATGTGCAGGTTGAGGATCAAAGGCCGGTTCTTCAACTTCAGCATAATCAACGTCCATAGCCCACACTCCGGAAGCACTGATGATGATAAGGACGCATTCTACGCGCAGCTGGAACGTGAGTACAACAGCTGCCCAAGCCACGACGTCAAAATCATCATAGGAGATTTGAACGCTCAGGTTGGCCAAGAGGAGGAGTTTAGACCGACTATTGGAAAGTTCAGCGCTCACCGGCTGACGAACGAAAACGGCCTACGACTAATTGATTTCGCCGCCTCCAAGAATATGGCCATTCGCAGCACCTACTTCCAACACAGCCTTCCGTATCGGTACATCTGGAGATCACCACTGCAGACAGAATCACAAATCGATCACGTTCTGATTGATGGGCGGCACTTCTCCTATATTATCGACGTCAGGACATATCGTGGCGCTAACATCGATTCTGACCACTATCTGGTGATGGTTAAACTGCGCCCAAAACTATCCGTCATCAACAATGTTCGGTACCAACGACCGCCGCGGTACGACCTAGAGCGACTGAAGCAACCTGATGTCGCCACTGCATACGCGCAGCATCTCGAGGCAGCGTTGCCGGAAGAGGGTGAGCTCGATGGGGCCCCTCTTGGGGACTGCTGGAATACAGTCAGAGCAGCCATTAACGACGCAGCGGAGAACAACCTCGGACATGTGGGACGAAGTCGACGGAACAATTGGTTCGACGAAGAGTGCAGACAGATTCTGGAGGAGAAGGATGAAGCATGGGCGGTTGCGCTGCAGCAAGGTATCCGGCAGAACGTGGAATGTTATAGACAGAAGCGAAGACAGCAGACCCGCCTTTTCCAGGAGAAGAAACGCCACCCGGAAGAAGCGAAGTGCGAGGAGATGGAACAGCTGTGCCGTTCTCAAGAAACACGCAAGTTCTACCAGAAGCTCAACGCATCCCGCAAAGGCTTCGTGCCGCGAGCTGAAATGTGCCGGGATAAGGATGGGAGCATCTTGACGGACGAACGTGTGGTGATCGAAAGGTGGAAGCAGCACTACGAGGAACATTTGAATGGCGCTGAGAGTACAGGCAGTGAAAGTCAAGGCAGCGGAGGAGATGACTACGTTAGTTCAGCGGACGATGGAAGCCAACCAGCCCCCACCTTGAGGGAAGTTAAGGATGCCATCCAACAGCTAAAGACCAATAAAGCAGCTGGTAAAGATGGTATCGGAGCTGAGCATATCAAGATGGCCCCGGAAAAGCTAGCCACTTGCCTGCAAAAATTGATAGTCAGAATCTGGGAAACTGAACAGCTACCGGAGGAGTGGAAGGAAGGGGTTATATGCCCCCTCTACAAGAAAGGCGACAAGCTAATAAGACCGGTTGTCCTCTACGGACATGAAACATGGACAATGCTCGAGGAGGACTTACAAGCACTCGGAGTATTCGAGAGACGGGTGCTTAGGACCATCTTTGGCGGTGTGCAAGAAGACGGTGTGTGGCGGCGAAGATTGAACCATGAGCTCGCCCAGCTCTACGGCGAACCCAGTATCCAGAAGATAGCTAAAGCCGGAAGGGTACGATGGGCAGGACATGTTTCAAGAATGCCGGATAGCAACCCTACAAAGATGGTGTTCGCTTCCGTTCCGGAAGGTACCAGACGACGTGGAGCGCAGCGAGCGAGATGGGCAGACCAGGTGCAAAACGACTTGGCAAGCGTGGGGCGTATTCGAGGATGGAGAGATGCGGCCTCGAACCGTGTATTGTGGCGTCAAATTGTTGATTCAGTGTTATCTGTTTAGATGTAGACTAAATAAATGAATGAATGAATGAAGTTCATCCCTTTCGACATTTTGGCGTAAACTGTTTTTTTCGTCATAACCGTTTCGGACAAATTCAAACCTCATAGATGACTTCCGGCCTAACGTGCTGTTCGGCCGAATATGTCATTTGCTGGATGGTGAAAAATATTATGTTGTAGATGAATTTGAATAGCATGCCATGATAACAAATTTATCAAACTTGTATACTAGTGCGAAAAAACCGAATCGGATAGGCAGTCCCCACACAAAAGTAATGATTCTCGCTTTGTTGTCGCTCAATTTGTGTTAGGGACCGCACGGCTGTGTAGAACAAGATGAAATGTCTCATCAGAACCAGTGCTCCCCGCGTTTGGAGCTTTTTGAAAGATACTTTTTTATGAGTTATAGCCTCACGAATTAGTTCTTTATCATGACAATATATTGACAGAGAGATTGTATAACATTTCGCCGAAACCATCTCACGGAATTCATTTTCGTGGTTGAACATTTCATTTGGCGGATTGTGCCATTTTGTGGAATCTACTATTTCGCGGAGTATTAATAACAATAGCTTAGTGTTCATCCAGCACTTCTACAATTATTACCTGCGAGGTTTTTAAGCCAAGTTCCTTTTTTTTGCATTCGTATAACACGAGATTAACCATGTTGAAACTTTTATGCCCAAAAAATTTGAAAAAATAACCAATTGATGAATTTCCTACTTCAAGCCAGAGGTTAAACCCAACATAGGCTTGCTTGGCAGCCACGCATCTTCCCAGAAAATGTAGAAGTAGTTTTTGAAATTTCAATTACCCCTTACAAATCCGGGACCAGATATAATGTTTGGATTATCGTTTTATGAATAATCCTTTATTTCTTGCTTTCGTCTTATAACGAGAAAACGTATTCATATAGAGAAGGCATTCTATTCTCTCCTTCGCTTTGTACCGGGCAGACACTGCCATTTAAAGAAGGCATCACCCCTTCCATCGCGTTATACCGGGCAGACGCGTTCCTTT
Source organism: Armigeres subalbatus (assembly GCF_024139115.2). NCBI lineage: Eukaryota > Metazoa > Arthropoda > Insecta > Diptera > Culicidae > Armigeres > Armigeres subalbatus. The sequence goes on along the minus strand of NC_085141.1, from coordinate 389,085,073 downwards.
AAAAAAGGTATTATCAACTCCTTTCACTCAATACTGGGCTGACTCATCCATTTAAAGAAGGCATTGTCTCTCCCTTCGCCTTATGCAGAGCAGACGCGTTCTTTTAAAACAAAGCATTATCAACTCCTTTCGCCTTATGCCGGGAGACTCGTCCATTTAAAGAAGGCATTTCCCCTCCCTTTGCTTTATGCAGAGCAGACGCGTTCTTGTAAAGAAGGCATTATCGACTCCTTTCTCCTTATTCTGGGCAAACGCATTCATTTAAAGAAGGCAATAGCTCTTCCTTCGCCTTATGCAGAGCAGACGCGTTCTTGTAAAGAAAGCTTTATCAGCTCCCCCCCCCCCCATTTCGCCTTATGCAGAGCAGACGCGTTCTTGTAAAGAAGGCCTTATGAACTCATTACGCCTTATTCCGGGAAAACGCATCCATTTAAAGAAAGCATTACCTCTTCCTTCGCCTTATGCAGAGCAGATGCATTCTTGTAAAGAAGGCATTATCAACTCCTTTTGCCTTATACCGGACAGACGCTAGAAGGACTACCTCCTCTCTTTTCTTTATGCCTAGCAAACGTGTCCATTTTAAAAAGGGATTCTTTCCTCACTTTTTCTTATACCGACCGGATGCGGTCATTTGAAGAAAGCTTCACCTTCTTCCATTGCTTTAAATCACAATCCAAAAGAATTTAGATCAGATTGCATGTAATTAAGCAGAATTCAGTTAATATTTCAATGATAATTATTCTAACTAAAGTACGCAAACGACTTTCTTTCCGCGGAATAACTTTCGGTGAAAAGGTACATTCAGCTAAATGTCTTTCGGAGATTTGGTATATTCCGCGGAATTTCATACCGGGAAAAAAATCCGCGAAATGTTTTTTTGGCGAAATAATATACAACTATACAGAAATGATAGGCGAGAGACTATTTCATTCTCTTTTGAATTCAATCCCTGCTTATGAGCGTGAAGTGAGAAGTAGCATGTAAGACTCGAGAAATGAGAAATGAGATGTGTTATCTTGCCGAAAGGAATTTGGCCGAATATACCACTATCATAATACGAGTTTAGCACAATTCCATTTAATTCCCCCACCTCGTAATACTTTTACATATACGTATTTCGACCTCAACTGTAAGGTCGTCTTTAGTGTCTCGTACTTGACTCGACAAAGTACGAGACACTGAAGACGATCTTACAGTTGAGGTCGAAATACGTATATGTAAAAGTATTACAAGGTGGTGGAATTAAATGGAATTGTGCTAAACTCGTCTTATGACAGAGAAAACATTCCACTAAAAAAAGAGCTAAATAATTTTCTCGAAAATACCAGTCATTTGGTCTTAAACCACCGTCTTAAACCAGAGGTCTAATAGATTGAAAAATTAACACCTAGTATGAGACAACGGACGGGACACATAACACTCAGTGGACCAGTGGAGAATTTCTCGATCATGAACATTTTTCTCACTTCTTGCTTTTGCTTTTCGTTTCTTACTTTAAGGAGAGAAATGAGAAGTAACAAGTAAGAAATAAATTGCGAGAAGTGTAAAACGAAGTAAAAATTAATGTCAACGAGGTACTGAAGGCAATTTCTCTAGTAAAGATAAGCAGATGTCTCAACGAGTATAGCATCCGAGAGCTAGACTTGCAGATCTTGTGGAATACACGAGAAACGATTCGTCTCTACGAATTATTTCCCCAAAGACTGAGTTCTCCTCTCAAGACTGATCAATAAATTGTGATGATCGTGTTTTTGTTTATTACACCTTAAGACGCAAGTCTGTAGACATGCAAAACCTTGACAATTAGAAGCAACGTTCAAATCTTTTCTGGCCGGATATGGGCCTACAAATAAAGGAAGTAGTGAAACAGTGCTTTTCTCTTCCAATTTTTCACAGTAATAGAAAAATGAGATGTAAGCAGTGAGAAAATAGACGTCTCACTTCTTTCCCCTCATTTTTCATTTCTTACCGTAGAAAGTGAAAAATGAAAAGTGAGAGTTTAAAAAACCTAAAGCTCCATGGGAATTTTTTTTCGGATTTCCATGTCATTCTGTTCTGTCCGCTCATAACTCTATCATTACAAAACCCCTTCTCCTGTTTTTGGAAACCATTTACAATTAACAGGTTTGTCTCGAATATACATGCAATGTAAACAGATATTTTTTAAATCTTGATACCCACACAATGTAATTCAACTTGTAACCAATTCAGTAGCAAAAAAGAAACCCACCACAATTATAGCCTCGGAAATCTGTTCACTTTTCAGACAATTCCAGGAATCTTGTTACATAGAGGACTCAATGAACCGTTATTGTTTGCAGTGAACTAATTTCAATTACTTTCATCATTCAAATTGAACTATGACCCATGTTTGCATGTACTCCCGTCCCATTTCCCCTGCCGCTGCTGGAGGGGATATTCCACTGCAACAATGCCGTGCATTCATGAATGTAGGTCATCGACGTCCTGCCGCATTGTTCCCTTTCAATTGTGAACGCATTGTAACATATTTTTCCCTACACATTCGTTGTCAAGCTAGGCACAGTAGGGCTGTTTGCATGATGACTGTGTTAAAACATCTAAACATGAAATTTAAAAAATAAATCATTTAACAAATATTACATGTATTCCATAACAAATTAAAGGCCAATAATGGTATTATCTTATCTTTGATCAAGGTTCTATCTTTTTCTGGTTATTATTTGATATAGTTGTATTAAGCTTTGTCTGCATTCTGAAAAAGATAAGATTGACAGAAAGCTTCAAATTAATAAAGGTGTGCTTGAATATAATAATAGATTGTGCTTTCGAAGCAAAACAATAATTATCAAAATTCCAATTGCAGATCAGAAATGTACAGAAATGTATCCAACTTATGTTGACGAGTGACAACAACTTACGAAACAGTAGTCAACTGCGTATATTTTACGTAGGTCTAATAGCGCTGTGTGGATTCCACCTTCGCAATGCTACCGGATCCTGTCGCCCACCTCTGCCTGTGACTGTACACAAAACGGCGAGGTAAACACAATTGCAATAATTTTCGTTGTGCATGCCAGGCGCAAATAAAATATGGATGACGCCACCCACACCGATCCGTAGCTTATCATTGGGTTCATTCGATTGTCAGCAAATAAAACGGAAACCTTGCATCCCGTCCGGTAGAGTCAATATCTAAAACTTTGTTCACACTGCGAGCTTGTAACATGTAGCCACAGAGAAACAGACGTCTCACTTAGAACAAAATGCAATCAAAATCATCGTCACGAAAACTTTGTCGCCCAATGCTAAAATCCCGGTGAGTGGCCAAGCGGCAACCAGATGGCGGTAGTGTGCAAACGTCAAACACAAGCAAAATCGATGAAAGCGCCATCGGTGGCCGATTGACCACCTACAAAAAGTTAAATAAACCGTTAAAAAGGTGTACGATGGAACATATGTTGAGTGAGACGTCTGTTTCTCTGTGATGTAGCATTTCACTATTGTCGACAATTTTATTAACATGTTATACTTTCGTAGTTTAAGCATACTATATCAGCAGGAGGGTGCGCAATGCTAGAAATAATACTTAGTAAAAATATTATTGTGCTTGACTTATCTCAAGTAAGCAGAAGTTATTAAATCTGTCTAATTGGTTTTGACGTAGGACTTACGTCTTTCTTTACTATACTGGGTGTCATTTAGATTTTTGGAAATCGAGAGCGTTACGCTGAGAGGGAAGATTTCAAACGTTACTAGCGCCTTTATCTTTCGATGGATTTCGAAGATTTATATATCAATCGACTCGGACACTCTCCAGCAATTTATCAATTTCATTGAAACTTAAGATTATTAACGATAAGCTATTGAAATTTTCAATTCTTGTCAAAGCCAATAAAAATTTCATACATAACTAATCCCGTGCATTCCTAACACGGACATCAGAATGCAGTATGCCACGGGCCTTCGGGTACACCGCAAGATTTTCTTTGTGTATAAAAGAGCAGTGCCTGCCGTGTGCGAGTGCCATTACAATTCGTGACAGCAGCGCGTACTGACGTGCTTTTTGCTCGCGCATTTTTCGTTTTGTTCGTTCGTTCGGTGTGTTTACCTACACAGCATGTAGTCGCCAGCGGGAGAGCTGCCGGTGGGTCTGCGAATATGCATGAAAGCAGAGGGTGCTTTTTTTTGGTGGTATCGGTTGCGATGGATGCGATCGCCCATCGCATCGCTCGGAGTTCACAGCTAGAGGCCGATGATGGCTGAGGCAGTGATGGCAGCGGTGGTAGATGAAGAAAAATGAAATTAGCCCAGAGAGATTTGGATTGCTCATCCACGGAAAGTGATTGGTTTCATAATCCACATGATACCAGGATGGGTACACGAGTCATGGCATATGACTGACCACATCATTTATTCGCATAAGGCATTAGCAATTGAAGATGCATAATCAGCAATAGTGTTAATATCCATTTTAGATTAGAAAATTTCTCCGTATTACATGTAATTTTTTTTGAAGTCCGCAAAAAAATAATTTCCAGAAGAATATTTAAATAAATATTTTATATTTTGGTTTTCATTTTCTTAGAAATTATATTATTGAACTTGACTTAGACTCGGAGTTTGGAGTTAAAACATTAAATAATTTTTCGTTGACTTATTAGCAATACCTCTATTTTAGTAGGGTTACTGCTCCTTGACTTGTTTCTTATTGTTGTGATTTTTTTCAGCAGTAAGCACGCATGTTAGCAAAAAGAAGCAACGAAATTGGTGCTATATTTCTTTGTTTGGGAAACGGGACAGTTCCCCTAAAATAACACATTTTGCCCACGTCTGAAATTTTTATTAATAGAATTTTTATACTTTAAATACTATCAGAAACCTATAAATGCCCTACATTTGCTTGAATAAATAGGGGCTCAATAGTTAGAAAAAAAGCAATTCTAATTTTGTATTTAATTGTTAGTTTTATTTCCAGAAATGTTGAATAAAGAAATTAATAATTCTACACAGCATGGAAGTGGTCGTTTCCAAGATCAATACCTATAATCAAACTCCATAGATCCAAAAGTTAAAAGTTCAATGTAAATACGTTACGTTTATACAAGTCCTACGTCTACTCGCGGTTATGTTGAAAACATTACCCATTGCTTTTTAAGACTGAAGATTTATGAAAATCATTTTTTTAAAGCCAATTGATCCGTTCCTTATTTTTATTACTTCCGAGCCAAATCACCTAGCGTGTATTATCTCGATTGAGTGCATGATTAGCTCCGAGAACCCTCCTTAATTCGAAACAAAAGCCGTATAAATTGAAAATTCCAAAGCACCCATTCATCGGAATTTTCATTCGCATACCAAGATCATTTTCTATTTACTTAATGGCACCGAAAAATGAAACCTTCGTGGCTGACGCCATCTGGCTGTGCAAGGAAATGCTTTTGTACCACCGTCATAGAAAGAAAAAAAGTTATGAATTTTCCTCTCGAGTTTCTTCACCCCTCCAGGGCACGGGCTCGAGCCCGTGCAACACTTGCACGGGAATGGCTCCTTCGCGTTTGAAAACAACTTCTATTCTAATTAGCTTTAATTTCATTAAAATTAATTGTTACATAATGGCACATATTCATGCGTAGGTTCGTACACGGGACCGTCGCCCATGGAGTTTCGGGCTCTGACTAAGCGAGAGCGAAGTGCCTTGTTGAGTCTAGTGGCGGTTTCTTCTAACAAAGGACAACTCGGGGGAGGCGAAAATTATTACAGGAGACGATGACGACGACGACGACGACAACAAAATCCTCCAACAACGCGTGCGGTACCTATGTGTGTGCCCAAAGTTGACAGCAGGAGAGGACTTCCTCGCGCGATTCGGTGGGGTGGTGAACTGCCTGCGTGCGTGAGTATGTTACATCGTTAATGGAAGTGGTTTCGTTTGTCGCAGAGTTGGAGGTACAGAACGTGAACGTGAACCTTCGTGTCGTGTAGTGTAAATGTTGGCGGAATGGAAGAAATAGGTATCCGGAGGGCAAATGGGGATGTGAAGTAGACCATAATCGTTTATGAAATGTGAATGTGTCACATTTTGGTACAACACGTTGGATGTTTGCTTTGTTTGTTGATGACTTTAACAAATCCTCGGTAAAGCAAAAATCGTACAAGGTACTTTGTAATAAATTGTTTTGTTGTCATCAGGAATCAAAATTGAATACAGTAATAAAATAACAAACATATTTCAAGTGAATGGTAATCCGACGTGCGATATATGTACCGTGAAACATTTTGGAGACCTTTCAGAACTTAAAAGGTGGTTTGAAATTCACTCAGTTTATTTTTCACGTATGAAGTCTGGCGGAGCTTCTTTTGATTCAAGGGGCTTCTTCCGAAATTAAATGCTTAAACAGAAATGTTTATCATATTTTTGAAAAAGCACATATTGTTCAAGTAGTAAGTGGGCAGCTTTATTCAGAAACGAAGCTCTTCATCCTTATATTCAATTATGCGGGTTGAACAGCCTTATCAATCAAATAATAGTCAATGTGTGTAATTAATTTGGATTGATGAGCCGATCTACACCGCATACAGTTTATTTTTCTTGGGTAATTAAGTCAACTCAATAACTAAAGCTACTCTACTCTTTCTTTCAATTGGTAGTCTAAACTACCTGCCACTTAATTTATATTTCGCCAACAATTTTTTTATCATACCTTATAATAAAATTTTCTGGGAGCTGGAATTGCATTTTACCTGTAATGAGATGCAAGAAAAAAGAATATTAGTTTAAAAAAAATGTGCTAAAAAGATATTTCCTATTGAGATTCGCACGTCCAAAAGTGTTAGTGGCCGGGAAAGAAAAACAAATACACGCTGATGAGACCACGAAGCTTGTGTTAAATGAGTAGATTTCCATATAATTTTTACTCATCTACAATAGTTGTGACATCAGATCAATTTTGATGTTATGTGCAAAAGGAAAACACAAATGTGTTTACATATGACGAAGCGAAAATTAGTGTACGAGCGCCAAACATCACTCATTTCAAATGTTATTTTCTATCTAGAGGTTTCGTGACGTTAGACGTAATGGACGTAAGGCACCATTTGGGATTCAACTGTTCCCTGAATTGAAAAACCTTTCTCGAAAACATAATTTCACGGAAAATAACGTTTCTACCAAAACAACTTTTCGTCAAAAATATTTTTACCCAACAAATAACGAAAGTCATTCGATCGAAAGTCACTCAGTCATGCCGCTTGGTCGAATTGAACGTTTGGTTGAAAAAGTTAACCTAATATCAGTTTTGACGAAAATGTCACTTGGTGAAAGCGACATACGGCCGAAAGAGACATTTGGTCGAAAAAGTCGCTTGGTTGAACAGGTCATTTGGCCGGAAATGCTGTTTGACTAAAATGGTCGTATTATCGAAAATGTCTTTGGCTCGAACAATCCATTTGACCGAAAACAGTTATTTGGCCAAAACGCCATTTGGCCATTATACACAATGGCCATTAAGCCGTTAATGTTGTTTAGTCGAAAATTGTCCGTGCAGCGTATGCGCATTAGGGCAGTTCATATTTCAAAAATGTTCGAAAATTCCAACTCCCATATATCTATTAGCATCATTTTGATTATATAGCAGTCCTGGCAAAATTTCAGGCAATTCGGTGGCCATTTTCAATTTATGTTTATATGGAAATTTGTATGGGAAAAACTTTAAAAAATTAAAATCCTCCTACAACTCTTAAATCGTGATGAATTCAAATAAACATCCCCAACCTCCATTTTTGGAATCTATTTGAGCTCAACCAGTGGATAACTCATTAATTTTGGTTTATATTTCAACTGCTACGTTGAGGCTAATTACACCATTTTAGCCATTTATCTCATATTCACACTGTCAATAGAACCGTTCAATCCACTCATAACAAAGGTGTTATCCGGAGGTCTCATTTATATAGGTTCCAAAAAGGGAGGTTGGGGATGTTTATTTGAATTCATCACAATTAGACAGTTGTAGGAAGACTTGAATAAATTTTAAGTTTTTCCCATACAAATTTCCATATAAACACAAATTGACTTCGCGCCACCCCTAAATGGTCACCGAATTGCCTGAAATTTTGCCAGGACTCCTATATTATCAAAATGATGCTAATAGACATATGGGAGTTGGAATTCTCGAACATTTTTGAAATTTGAACTGCCCTAATGCGCATATAAACATTAAGCTATAAAATACATAATTCCTTACCAGAGTTACTGCACCCTTGATTCATTCGACGTCGGATTAAGCCCCTTAAGGGGTCGTACACTAATTACGTAAGCACTTATGAAGGGAGAGGGGTCTTCCATTTTTTTATGCTCGGTTGCGAATCATAGGGGTTTGGGGTACTTTTAGTGCAAACAGCACCAAAAACCTAACAGTTATCCATAGTACTATGGATCCATTCATTCACTTGGACATTTTGAAGGTTTACTTGAAAGCAAGCGCCGTTAAATTGGGTTCATAGATCCAATTTTTGATTCAATCAAAACAACAACGGTCAAAAAACATTCTTCCGATCTCGTCAAAGAGTGGCCTATGTACAATATCAAATCAACGATACAGAACCTAAACCAAATGCCACTAGGCCGAATGTTATTTGGCCGAATACACCATTTGTCCGAACAGACAGGCCGAAAGTCATTTGGTCGAAAGGGTCATTTGGCCGACAGGGTCGTTTGGGCGAAAGAGTCATTTGGCCGAAAAGGCCGTTTGACCGACAGGATCGTTTGGCCAAAACGGGCCGTTTGGCCGAAAGGGTCCATTTGTCTTAAAGGGTCGTTTGGCCGAAAGGATCATTGGGTCGAAATGATCATTTTGCCGAAAGGGGCATTAGGCCGAAAGCGTCATTTGGCCGAAAAGGTCATCTGGCTAAATAGGATATTTGGCCGATTAAGTCATTTGAAAAGTGAGAAATTAGGAGTGAGAAAAAAGACGTCTCAATTCTCATTCGCCATTTCTTACTTCTCGCTGCTAAAAGTGAGAAGCGTTAAGTGAGTAGGGAGAAATCACACAACCCACTTCACACTACTCACTCTTCACATTGACAAATGAAAAATAAGGAGTGAGAAGTGAGACGCCTCACTTTTCACTCCTCACTTCTCGCTGTAAAAGATAGTAATGAGACTTTTTACAGCGAGAAGTGATGAATAAGGAGTGAGCAGTGAGACATCTTTTTTCTCATTCCTCATTTCTCACTTCTCACTGCGAAAAAATGAAGAGCGCGCAGTGAATAGTGAGCCATCTCACTACTCACTTCGCGCTTCTCAATTTTTACAGCGAGAAGTGATAAATGAGGAATGAGAAGTGAGACGTTTCACTTCTCACTGTGAAAAGTGAGTAGTGTGAAGTGGGTAGTGAGACGTCTTACTACCTACTTTTTACAGCGAGAAGTGAAAAATGAGGAATGAACAGTGAGAGTGAGACGTCTCACTTCTCACTCCTCATTTCTCACTGCCAACTGCGAAAAGTGAGTGGTGCGAAGTGGGTAGTGAGACGTCTCACAACTCACTTCACGCTTCTCACTTTTTACAGTGAGAGTGAGAAATAATGAATGAGAATTGAAACGTGTCTCGTCTCACTCCTAATTTCTCACTTTTCAAATTACCTATTCGGCCAAATGTCTTATTCGACCAAATGTCATATTCGGCCAAATGACCCTTTCGGTCAAAGTACCCTTTCGGCCAAATGACCCTTTCGACCAAATGATCCTATCGAACAAATGACTCTCTCGGCCAAATCATCCTTTCGACCAAATGACCCTTTCGGCCTAATGACACTTTCGGCCAAATGATCCTTCCGGCCAATCGACCTTTCGACCAAACGACCCTTTCAGTCTAATGACCCTTTTGGCCAAATGACCCTTTCGGCCAAATGGCTTTCGGACAGATGGATTTCGGCCTAGTGCCATTCAGCCAAATGGGTTTAGGCGAAACGACCCTTCCCCCTTTTTTCTGTTAATGAGCTCAGATGAAAATATTGGACTGTTTATTTGTTGAATGCGACGCATAAGCATAAATCGTACTTTTTTCTAGAAACTAAAGTGACGTTTGTTTTCATTCATTAAACATGTTTTAAGAAAGATTTCATATCCGGGCCATCACTGTACGGACAACTTTTGACACAGTGTACGGCCAAAAAATGATGCTCGACCGCACAGATCATATGAACCGATAATGTCATTTGACCGTACATGAATGTCGTTTGCTGACCGGGTCATAAGGCCGAAAATGTCGTTTGGCTGAACAATAATAAATGTGAAATATGTGAAGTGATTTTATCATTAATCATTAATAACACTTATGACCCGTCCAGCAAACGACATTTAGAATAGAAAGAAATGATGAGTGAGAAGCCAGAAGTGAGAAGTGTTTCAGGATATTTCCTAGGATTTTCTTTTATGATTATCATATTATTTGTTCCAGCTCCGACTTAGAATTTTTTATTTTGTCAATGATTTCTTCAGGATTAATTAATGCTTTGAAATAAGCTTTCAAGGATTTGCTATTTACCTGAAATTGTCATTTGACCTAACTTGTCATGCGGTTCAACATGAAAATGTCTTTTGGTCGAATGGATCATACGACCGTGATTGTCGTTCACTAAACATGTCGTTTAGCCGAACAACAAAAAATTTATGATAATTATGAAGTGAGAAGTGAGTAATAAGAAATAAAAATTGGGAAATAAGAAGTGAAGAAATGATACGTCTCACTTCTCACTCCTTATTTAAAACTGTTTTATCTCGCTTTTCATTTCTAACATTCTATCTTTTCACTTTTCATTTTTCATTCTTAATTTCTCTTTTTTCACAGTCAGAATTTACAGATGAAAAATAAAGAGTGAGAAGTGCCTGCTTATTTCTCACTTCTCATTTCCCACTTTTCACCTCAAATTTTTAATTTTTCACAGTGTGGAGGAAGAAATAAGTAGTGAGAAATGAGAAATGAGTAGTGAGCGCTGCGTGATAAGTGAGGAATGAGAAGGGTGAAATGAGGAGTGGAGTATAAGAAGCGAGACTTTTTACCCTTCAGTGAGAAGTGAGAAGTGCGTAATGAGAAGAGAGAATGAGGAGTGAGAAGAAGGACGTAAGACGTCTCACTTTGCACTTTTCAACTTGTTTTACATAGCTGTGCGAAAAAATATGGTCCCAACATAAAATAAGCGAGAACAGTGCGTTTTATCATCACTTCTCGGTGAGGGCTGCCTATCCGGATCAGGTATTGAAAAAAATCAGATCATGAGTAAAAATCGACTAAATTCATGCCAACTTGATGCTCTACTGCGGCCTAATCGATTAGCTTTCTAGATCGTTGAAATTTGGCGTTCGTTATTGCAAAGTTTAAAGATCTTCATCGCTCACCAATGGGAGACAACTGAGCTAAGCAAATCACTTGGTAACCTAAAAATGAGTGTTGTTGGTCGAACATTTTTTCACAAACCCATAAGATAAAATTATTATTATTAACATCTTTTGTCATGTCTATTTCTGGAGGGTTGATGGATCTTCCATTATTTCGAATAGGACAACTGGATCGATTGTCAACCTTTGGTTCCGTGGTAGTTAAACCCATAGAAGAGGGGCCAAGTTTTAGTGGCAAGTGCAAAATGTTTGAGATCAAGCGACATTCCAATCTAGTAAAATACGAATGCAAGCGGAGGGATTTTGTACAATGGCTGACAGATAGAATCGGAACTTGTTGGCTTTAGAATCAGAGGAATCAACTGCATCTAGATTTGCATTTGCGGCACCGGTCCCGATACCAATCATTTGCTGCACTTCGAGAAGAAGCAGAATCGTCATCGGCGTTGACTCCGCGCAAACATTTGGGTTTGGATGACGAAGCAAGTGGAGCGCACTGAGTTAATCATCGTTTTGAATTTAGAGCAAGTTCCATTTCTTATGTTTGTTATAACGCCATCACAAATTTTATTTTTCATGGGTTCGATGGCAGATGTGGTCGTCTAGTCAACATACATTAGGGCGTTGAAGAAATGTGACTGGGATAGATTGCTTTAAATAAATTAATAAAATAATTTATTTATATTTTTTTCTAGATTTTATAAGAATAAATTTTTAATTTTAGTAATTATAAAAAAATCGGCTTCTTTTGTAGATATTGTATAAAATTAATACAGAATTGTAAAATTTAACATGTCTAAATTTTATTCAGATTTTCCGAAGATCCTTTACAAAACTGTGATAAATTCTGGAATCCACTGGTTGGGTGTAAAACCGTATACCATTGAGAAAAATGGTCTTATTCTGGCCATCGGCGTCGGCTGAATTCGCTTCGTCTTATCCTGAATTATGAAACTCAAACTATGGATACGCATGAAAACCCGTACACGTGCCGTCAATCACTATCCGGGCATCACGGTCGACACATTCCCCCCGAAAGCGGAACCCCCGAAATCCGCTTACTTCACTAAAACGGTCCCAAATCCACATTCACAACAGATTAGGTCCAAACAGCCGCCATTCAATACCATTTAAACACAGACGTGCCCGTTGTCGCTTCCACTTAGCTTTCTTTCTTTTCTCGATAACATTCGCACACACTCACTCGGCGCAGAGATCCGTTCTCCACCTCCGCGTTCAAATTTGTAAGCCCGGGTTCTCGGGTGAGATATGACTGCTCCGGGGGAGGAAAATTGCTACATGGAAACGAATTTATCAATTTTTATCTGGTCCCGAGCATCGCCCATCATCGGTTCATGTCCCTTCCTCCAAACGTGATGACTGAATACAGACAATGCGGGGAAAATTCGCCGGAATGGAAGGGAAAAGTTTGATTGTTTCGATTTGTGCTGATCCCTGATCCCGTGAAGACTTTTCCACATCTGGAAACGAAGCGCCGATTGGCGGCGCAATCACAAAAAAATGTTTTATTTACAAATTGAAGTGGGAAATGCCTTCGGGTGGAATCAAAAACAACGGGAGGAGAGCCTAAAACCCATGACGGTGGTCTAGGTATTTCCGGCTCCCCGTGAGTCGTGCCTTTCAACGGAAATGGATTCTGACGTTTCTTGATTACATTCTTCAAAGGTGGAGCGAGAGATTGAATAAAACATCTCATGGAACTGACTAACCTAACTACACTCCTGATGGGAAAAGAAATCGTTTTGAATTCCCCTTTGTGCGAAGGAGATTGAAATTCCGAAGAAATGATTGCTAATTTATGATTGGCACATGACGAACGCCGCTAACGAACGGGATACTCCCGAAGACGACGAGCGGGAAAATCGATCCAGGGCGAACGCACATCGAGTAATTGACATTCGATGCGGATTAAAGTGTGATATTGCTTTGTATTTTCAATTTTCGTTCGAGTAATCCGGTCCCAATAGACAGCCTCCGCCACACACGTGTGCTCACTTTGTCTTTGAAAATTCGGTCGGTGGGTGGGTGCTGCCAAACGTGAGCGTCAGGCGAGGAAAATTGAATAGGGCAAGAACAAAATCGAGACAGGCGATTTGCATAAATTTAACATCCCGTCAGCCCGAACGGTAAAGATTGCGTTGTGCATGGATATGACCGATGTTGGCGAGTGCTGTTGAAACTCACAAAAAAGTAAAAACTTTTCGCCCGAAATCCGATAAGCTGTTGCATGCCAGCTGACGACGACGCCGACTCGTCGGATTCGATCAGGAAGAATTTTCCAATCCGAAATGGCTAATGCCGACTGCGATTCCGGAATGGCCAGCAAGTGCGAAAGTTTGGCGTGGAGAATTCCAATCACACTTGAGTGTTAGAATCCAATCCGGGGATCTAAAATGCACAACCTGTGTGTCTTGCAAGTTGCTGATTGGATGGTATAAAAACTATGTGGCACGTTTTTATGACATCCAGTTGGGCACAACTTTCTCGAATATCACGCTGACGGAAAATTTGAATTGCCACCTGGTAGACATTTTTTCAGAGTTAATAGTTGTTTAATCATTCAACCCGCCTCAAAACATGGTCCAAAACCACAAACAAGCAATATCGTTAATAACCATCGTTATCCAAAAATCCGACGATAAAGTTACCAGCCCGCCAAGTTGTCACCTGATGAAGCGCTTCGTAAAAATCTGAGAATTATGCTCAATCACATAATTCGAAATCGATAAACACGGCATTATTTATGGATATATGCTCCTAATACCTAACCAGCCAGCGGTGATGCGGCTTCATACGTAGGTAGGATGTAGAAACTTTTGGCTTGACTTTCTACGGCATGCGATGCATTGCATGTTGACAGAGAGGAGGTTGTCAACAGTAGCAGCGACAGGTGCACACTTTTCGGTATCTACTGATCTGCTATTTTAGTAAAATTGACTCAAATTGACGATGTTTTTGTAGCGTGGATTAAGGATGGGAGAAGAAGACTACCAAACAAGTTTGATTTTCGTTACGAAGAAATTAGAAAAAAAAAATGAGGCCCGTTATGATGATGTATTGTAGCTACGATTAGAAAGAATAATCTGTCGGTTTCTCAAATGGATGACCATATAAATTTGAACATTCCTACAACGTTTCAGGTGCTATAAGGTACAAGTAAGGAGTCAAGTACAAAACACTGAAGACGGCCTTACAGTTTAGTTCGAAAAACTTATCTGTAGAGAAAACAAAGTTGTGAAATTGAATGAAATCAAGAATGAAATAGCATTAAACTCGTTTTATGGCAGTGATGAATTTCAAGCTTTTTTTGTCCTAATTCAGTACCAAATTTTCAAAACGACTTATCTGCTTTTGTAAACAAAGATTCAAACCAACACCATCAACAGGTAGCCGAAACCTTCACCTACGTGTTGATGGTGCTGATTTGCGTGGGAGTGCTATCATATTCGTCAAATCGACGTTTGAATCTTTGTTTACAAAAGCAGATAAGTCGTTTTGAAAATTTGTTATCTAGAGGCTTGCAGCCCTGGGCTGGCTGGATGAATTTCACAAGGGAGCATCCATAAATTACGTAAAGCTTAGAGGGGGGAAGGGGGGATGCCTGAAGTGTGACGATCCATACAAAATTTTTAGATGCTTCATACAAAAAAGTGTGACATAAGGGGTAGGGGGGGGGTGTTAAAATGGCCAATTTTTGCGTTACGTAATTAATGGATCTTCAATTTCCCGTGGATATTTGAATGAATTTCCCGAGGAAATTCGAATCAATTTCCCTAGGAAATTCGAATCAATTTCCCTAGGAAATTCGAATCAATTTCCCTAGGAAATTCGAATGAATTTCCCTAAGAAATTCGAATGAATTTCCCTAGGAAATTCGAATGAATTTCTAGGAAATTCGAATGAATTTCTAGGAAATTCGAATGAATTTCCCTAGGAAATTCGAATGAATTTCCCTAGGAAATTCAGATGAATTTCCCTAGGAAATTCAGATGAATGAATTTCCTAGGAAATTCGAATGAATTTCCTAGGAAATTCGAATGAATTTCCCTAGGAAATTCGAATGAATTTCTAGAATTCGAATGAATTTCCCTAGGAAATTCGAATGAATTTCCCTAGAAATTCGAATGAATTTCCCTAGGAAATTCGAATGAATTTCCCTAGAAATTGAATGAATTTCCCTAGAAATTCAGATGAATTTCCCTAGGAAATTCGAATGAATTTCCCTAGGAAATTCGAATGAATTTCCTAGGAAATTGAATGAATTTCCCTAGGAAATTCAGATGAATTTCCCTAGGAAATTGGAATGAATTTCCCTAGGAAATTCGAATGAATTTCCCTAGGAAATTCAGAATGAATTTCCCTAGGAATTCAGATGAATTTCCCTAGGAAATTCGAATGAATTTCCCTAGGAAATTGAATGAATTTCCTGAAATTCAGATGAATTTCCCTGAAATTGGAATGAATTTCCCTAGGAATTCAGATGAATTTCCTGGAATTGAATGAATTTCCTGAAATTCAGATGAATTTCCCTGGAAATTGGAATGAATTTCCCTGAATTGAATGAATTTCCTGAATTGGAATGAATTTCCCTGAAATTCAGATGAATTTCCCTGAATTGAATGAATTTCCTGGAAATCGAATGAATTTCCCTGAAATTGGAATGAATTTCCCTGGAATTGAATGAATTTCCCTGGAAATCGAATGAATTTCCTGGAAATTCAGATGAATTTCCTGGAAATTGAATGAATTTCCCTGGAAATTGAATGAATTTCCTGGAAATTGAATGAATTTCCTGGAAATTGAATGAATTTCCCTGAAATTGAATGAATTTCCTGGAAAATCAGATGAATTTCCCTGAAATCGAATGAATTTCCCTGAAATTCGAATGAATTTCCTGGAAATTCGAATGAATTTCCTGAAATTCGAATGAATTTCCTGGAAATTCGAATGAATTTCCCTGAAATTCGAATGAATTTCCTGGAAATTCGAATGAATTTCCCTGAAATCGAATGAATTTCCTGAATTCAAATGAATTTCCCTGGAAATTCGAATGAATTTCCTGGAAATTCGAATGAATTTCCCTGGAAATTCGAATGAATTTCCCTGGAAATTCGAATGAATTTCCTGAAATTCGAATGAATTTCCCTGAATTCGAATGAATTTCCTGAAATTCGAATGAATTTCCCTGAATTGAATGAATTTCCTGAAATTCGAATGAATTTCCTGAATTCGAATGAATTTCCTGAATTGGAATGAATTTCCTGGAAATTCGAATGAATTTCCCTGAATTGAATGAATTTCCTGAAATCGAATGAATTTCCCTGAAATTCGAATGAATTTCCTGGAATTGGAATGAATTTCCTGGAAATCGAATGAATTTCCCTGGAATTCGAATGAATTTCCCTGAAATCGAATGAATTTCCTGGAAATTGAATGAATTTCCCTGAAATTGAATGAATTTCCTGAATTCGAATGAATTTCCTGGAAATCGAATGAATTTCCTGGAAATCGAATGAATTTCCCTGGAATTCGAATGAATTTCCCTGAAATTGAATGAATTTCCCTGAATTGGAATGAATTTCCTGGAATTGAATGAATTTCCTGAAATCGAATGAATTTCCCTGAAATTGAAATGAATTTCCCTGGAATTGAAATGAATTTCCTGGAAATTGAATGAATTTCCCTGAATTCGAATGAATTTCCCTGAATTGAAATGAATTTCCTGAATTGGAATGAATTTCCTGGAAATTGAATGAATTTCCTGAAATTGAATGAATTTCCTGGAATTCGAATGAATTTCCCTGAATCGAATGAATTTCCTGGAATTGAATGAATTTCCCTGAAATTGAATGAATTTCCCTGGAAATCGAATGAATTTCCTGGAAATCGAATGAATTTCCTGGAATTGGAATGAATTTCCTGGAATTGAATGAATTTCCCTGAATTGAATGAATTTCCTGGAAATTGAATGAATTTCCTGAATTGAATGAATTTCCCTGGAAATCGAATGAATTTCCTGAAATTGAATGAATTTCCCTGAATTGGAATGAATTTCCCTGGAAATCGAATGAATTTCCTGAATTCGAATGAATTTCCTGAATTGAATGAATTTCCCTGAAATTCGAATGAATTTCCCTGGAAATTCGAATGAATTTCCCTGGAAATTCAGATGAATTTCCCTGGAAATTCGAATGAATTTCCCTGGAAATTCGAATGAATTTCCCTGAAATTGAATGAATTTCCCTGAATTCAGATGAATTTCCCTGAATTGGAATGAATTTCCTGAAATTCGAATGAATTTCCTGAAATTGAATGAATTTCCCTGAAATTGAATGAATTTCCCTGGAAATTGAATGAATTTCCCTGGAAATCGAATGAATTTCCCTGAAATTGAATGAATTTCCCTGGAAATTGAATGAATTTCCTGGAAATTGAATGAATTTCCCTGGAAATTGAATGAATTTCCCTGGAAATCAGATGAATTTCCTGGAAATTGAATGAATTTCCCTGGAAATTGAATGAATTTCCTGGAAATTGAATGAATTTCCCTGAAATTGAATGAATTTCCCTGGAAATTGAATGAATTTCCCTGGAAATTGAATGAATTTCCCTGGAATTTCCTGAGGAAATTCAAATGAATTTCCACGAAAATTCGAATTAATTTAGCATAGCTTTGCCAATAACAAACCGATTTTGATAAACACGGGACCTTCGTACGGAAAAACTCTTCGTGTCTTAAACCGTTTTTTTTTAGATTTTAGACCAGTACACCGGCATCGTAGATCTTCCGGGTTTACCGGACGTATGTGAAAAATAATGTATTTTTCTTTTTCTTTTAACCTTTCGTTTATTTTAGAGGCTCTATTGCCGTGAAGCGTTACGGAGCCGAAATCAAATTCAACAATTAATTTCTTAATTCTTTTACATTGTGTTAGTTTTGGGGACTCGAAACACTCGCGGTTTGGTCGAGATTAGGGAATACAATAATACAGTAGGAAAGGAAGGGAATTTAAGGTGCTTAATTAATTACTATGCTAATTTTCACATAGTTGACATCCTTGGCAATGTTTCACGTCTGTAACGGGACAAACAAACATTTTCTTGGGAGACAACAATGAGAGGAAGATATACGAAAGGGGTTAACGACAGACATTGAAATGGACAACAAGAGGAGAACATTCGATATGGGGTACGACAGACGTGGGGATGGGCAGACTAAGATCACAGTCTTACATCAGCAACTTTCGAAAATTGGTGGACGAGGGACCTGTATTCGAGATCAAGGCCCGACAACACTTCTCTAATAGGCTTTGGTTGTTTCCTCGGACCCGGAGATGTTCAGTTAATGCAGATCTGAGGCCGCGATTCTCCTCGCACGCTCACACGACATGATTAATGTCCTGATAATCTTTGCCGCAAACACAGAGATTGCTTTCCCTATTTTGAAAAGATGTGCGGTTGAAGTGTAGTGATTGGACATTAGACGACACATGGTTCGAATGAAATCTCGTCCTATATTAATTTTGTTGAACCATGGACGCTTCGACACCTACGGGCGAATTGAATACAGTCATCTACTCAACTCCCCATTTGTCCATTTCTGCTGCCAGCTGATCAAGGTTTCCTGACGAACCAATAAGAACATATTTCCGAAAGTGATTTGCCGATCGTAAACATCACCTTCCTTAGCGCTCAAAGAGCCAAAGAGTCCGCTTTCTGATTTCCCGGAATCGAGCAATGAGAAGGGACCCAAGCCATGATGATTGGGAATGACCGTTTTGATAAAGCACTCAAAGCTTTCCGTATCCCGGTTAGAAGATACGCTGAGTGCTTTACAGGTTTCATTGACCGAACAGCCTCCAGGGTACTTAGACTCTTTCAGCTTAAAGTAGGCGCTATGAAAAACGCTAAAAACAAACCAGTGCAGTCATTCATTTTTGATCCGTCTGTAAAAAAGCTTCTCTCCTCGCTGGCATGCACGTATTCGCTTGCAAATAATGGAGGTATGACCTCCGTACGAAGGATGGATTGAGAACCTCACAACGGATGAGGGACCGGAGCGATAATTCCTCGAAACGATCTTGTAGTATATAAGATCAGATGTATGAAATATCGGAAAAAAATAATGACTGCACAGCAGTGTGTTAAAAGCAATAATTAAATTTACAATTTGAATATACTCTTTTGTTGTGGTTTCTTCCAAACGTGTAGCGTGCTACCTTAGGTTCAAGGATACTTTATTCCATCTCCAATGTAAACAGTTTGAGATGATCGTGTAAACGCGGGAGTGAGTTCAGTTTGCTGAGTATTGTTGAGACTAACGGTCGAGACTAGAAATCTCGATCCGGTCACGACAATGACGCAGCCGGTAGTTAATTAAAACTACGCTTTTTGTGATTGTGTTTGTGCTCCCCGAAATTAAAATTGAAGTGGAATAGAAAATCAAACAGGTAAATATGTAAAAGCGAAGTGAAAAAGCGAAAGTACAACAAAAGAGACAGATTATTTACGTCTCCGGTAGGCTCTCTGACGGAAGGGCAGAGGAGTAGCCGGGAGACTGAAAAGTGCAAAAAAGAGGGCACAATGAGAGCATGAGCATGAGCATGAGCATGATTGACCGCCCACGGTTGCTCCTCCGTTTTTGCCAGGTCAGCTGTAATTACACAGAGAACCAACAGATGATATTTGGGACTAACATCATCCTCAATGTGTAAAAACTGGTAACCAAAAATTAAGGCAATACCGACGCCGGCCGTGTCCGAATGCAGGTCAATTGAGGAATGGGTAGGAAAATGTTGACGTGATACTCGCTTTGATAGAAGCCGACGAGTCATCTGCACTTCCACGAGAAATCACTGGGATATTGGATATAGGTGGTAGGAATTGTAGCAGGGTTCGTTTTGGTAAACGGTTGCCGTGTGTAACGTGTAGTGAATATGAACGTACAAAGCAGAAGGAAACAACGCAAATCTCGAGATCATTTTTTCAAAAACGTTCGATAGCGTACTAATTATTTATATTTTTCTATCATACAAGGTAAAACAAAATACACGGAACTACTTCTGTACTTTCAAACGCGTTCGATCGTGCACTTCAATTTGTTCATTCACCGCGAGGATAAGCAATAGATGGCTCAAAGTGAGCGACTGTTCATTTGTTTCGTAGCTAAAACGCCTACAATATTATTTCTTTAACGCGAGAATATGCATCGCTCACAGTGAATTGACGGCAATGTGAATCCTTTTTGTAATATTCATAACGCGTAGAAACAGTAACGAAAAATTATGGAATTGTTTATTATTAGTACAAATGCATTGTGAGGTGAATCTTATATCCAAAAACGACGACGACGACTTCTTGAGGAATGTTTCGTAATTCATTATTTTTCTCTCAGAACGAACAAGCGTGTAATCGACTCAAACGAAGTATACTGCTCAACTATTTAATCACTCGAAGGCAATGACTGACCACCGCTACCAGCTTCGCGCGCGCCGACCTACGGGTGCAGCTGAAAAGCAGTCAGAGATAAATACATACGACGAAATTCATCAGAACTAAATTCCCCAAAGAACGATATTATCTCTAAAAAACAGTTGCACCATGTGTTTAATTAAATAAATAAACAAGTAAATAAGAAAGTGAACTTTCTTCTATATGGTACTTATACTAAGTAATATCAATAGAAATAAAATACTATGATGACAAAGTTAACATATCTCACACTCACATAGAAAACAATATTATTGACGACGCGATGCTAATTCTTGTAAAAAGTCATAAAATGGCCAGGCCTGAGTCGACGATTATGATCCTCAGTCTGACCCAGTATGATATCGAAGTAGTATGTATAGATAGAATTCATACAACTCATATAATAAATATAGTGAAATCAGTGAGAAGCACGAATTTTAATATAATGTACAATACGTTTTTCTATTATGTACCGTTCTAAATTATTATTTCCAAATTTGGGAATATTTAGCCTGCTGTACATTAAAACACAAGACACATACTCATGAAACTTAATCATGGGAACTTAATCAAACTGAGGAAATGCTAATAGAATACCACATTGAAAAGCAGTTGGAATGTAGAGCCATTGAAGAAGAAGAAGATTTTTACTACTAGCTACTTAATCAAATGTCCCCGTGAAATATTTTGTGGAAGACACCAAATGTCTATCACTCATAGAAATTATAGGGTATATGTTTAAGCTACATATTTATGTAATCTAAACTGGCATTTATTGTTTTGAAGGTGTATATGTATAAGATAATCTGGTACTAGGTTAAGATGAGCGCTTATCTGGTTACAGCACCCGCGCGCGGCTCCTATAATTTAGGTATTCACAGAAAATGCTATCGACTGCATATTGATGTAGAACTCATAGAAAGTAGATGAAGGTAATGCTGTTCGTATTTAGTTCTGTTTAGTTGTCAATCGGATGCAAATCATCGTTGAAGAAAATAGAACAGAGGGTGTAAAAGGAAACGGCTCACCGAATATAACTGGAATTCACCCAAACATTGTAAATTGCACCATTATCTCCAGGAATTTGTAACCAAAGAGCACATTTTTTCAATTTTTCTGTTTAATTTTCACTGAAATTCACTTATGAAAAAAAATCGGGAGACGGAAAAATCGCAAAAAAGAGGGCACAATGAGAATACAAAGAAAAAAAGATTGTTCACGTCTCCGGTAGGCTCCCTGACGGAAGGACAGAGGAGTAGGCCAGGAGACTGAAAAGTGCAAAAAAAAGAGGGCACAATGAGAATGTATGTATGAAATATCGGAAAAAATAATGACTGCACAGCAGTGTGTTAAAAGCAATAAGGGGCACAATGAGAATATCAAAAAGATAAAGTGTCTCCGGTAGGCTCCCTGACGGAAGGGCAGTGGAGTAGGCCGGGAGACTGAAAAGTGCAAAAAAGAGGGCACAATGAGAATACAAAAAAAGACAGATTGTTCACGTCTCCAGTAGAACCCCTACCGGAAGGGCAAAGAATTGGATGCGAATTGAATTTGAATTGGATTTAGAATGGATTCTAATTGGCGTTGGACTTGGATTGATTGATTTAAATTGGATTTGCATTGATTTAAGATTGGACTAGATTTGGATTGGATTGGATTTGAATTGAATTTAAACTGGATTTGGATTGCATTTGGATTGATGGTTCATTAGATTTAAATTGGATTTTTATTAAATTGAGAGTAAATTTCGGCTGATCTTGGATTGGATTGGATAGGATTTGGATTGGATTTTGATTGAATTTAAATCGGATTCACAATCGATTTAAATTAAACTAGATTTGGATCGGAATTTAAATTTGGAATGGATTTGTAATGGATTTTAATTAGCTTTGGATTATTTTTAAATGGATTTTTTTGGATTTTATTTGAAATTGTTTTGGATTGGATTTAGTTTGGATTTGGATTAAATCGCATTTGTATCGGAATTTTGATCGAATTTCAATTGAATTTGGATTGGATTTGCAGTACATTCTAATTAGCTTTGGATTGGATTGGAAGAAATCATTTTCCATTTATCGCCTCGACGATGTAGAACCCTGGTCGTCTCTCCCATCTCTCGACAGCGCGAGAATCAGAAGAATTGCGCGCCATTGTCTAGCACGTGGCGAGATTGTCACGAACGGTAGTTTCACCGTTATCATCGTTACAGTGCGTCATCCAAACCGCGCACATTCTCGATCGGATCGGAAAACGCTCGAGACTACATCGTCCGGCGACAAGGGCGTCTACGAGACCTTCAACGACGTCCCGATCGAACCTGAGACTCACCAACACGAACCGCTACACCGGCGGCAAGGTGTCGTCGCGATCGGACAAGTAGAATGCTACCGTCATCGCTCAAAGCATAAACGCGTTGCCTACACCGAGTCAAACATCGTCGGACATTGCCGTAACTCCCATGTCCTACACTGGGTAGGATTCCACGCCATTTGTCGAACATTCTGCATGTCTCCATCGTTTCCCCGCATAGCGCACCTACATATCTGCAGGTCAGAATAGAGTAAGCCAATATTGTAAACCACAATCTGAATTATCGTCCCGGGACTGGGTAGGTAGTGTATGATACACATTGCGAATATACGTATACCAAGCTCAAACGACATCCAAAGTTAGTGTTTGCGGTTTTATGAAGGAGATGATCCTCATTCAAGTGACCGTTTCGTTTTTTACTTTGTTTTTTTTTTAGGAAAATTATTATAGCTTAAATTAGTAGTTTTGGTTTCGAATTCCTTTAAATTTTTCATAGATTGAGGAAGCTGAGTGTTTCAGAGTATTTGAGCTAAGCCTTACACCCGCCCTTAGGCAAGATTCTCTGGCCGGAGTCGGAACGTGCGTCTGCAACCTTTCCTTTCGGAAGTGGCGCTTAAGTGGCAGGCGTTGAAAAAACCAAACCGCTCGTTATAAGTTATTCAAAGTTTTTAGTGACTGAAAGTTCCTGCAGTTTATCAGATTCGAGTACAGAGAAATATACTCTAGCAGACCTGAGGGTCGTGGGTTCGAATCCCATCGAAGGGAAAGTAGTTACCTCCAATACATTTTTTCAAATCAATATCTTCCACGTAATGTGCATATTCACATATGATAATTCAGAACGACTTCTTTAAACAAATCACACTTTAAAAACGCTGTTTTGCCGATTTGGCGTATGCGAGTTTTATGCGATTATCGCTAAAAATTGTGAATATTGACCAAAATATTGAAATTTCACTGAAGACACCCATGGTCCATGTCGTGACCGGATCGAGATTTCTAGTCTCGACCGTTAGTCTCAACAATACTCAGCAAACTGAACTCACTCCCGCGTTTACACGATCATCTCAAACTGTTTACATTGGAGATGGAATAAAGTATCCTTGAACCTAAGGTAGCACGCTACACGTTTGGAAGAAACCACAACAAAAGAGTATATTCAAATTGGAAATTTAATTATTGCTTTTAACACACTGCTGTGCAGTCATTATTTTTTTCCGATATTTCATACATCTGATCTTATATACTACAGATCTGTCAGAGGCAGTACTCCCGCAAGTACTTCCAGGCTCATTGTACGAGTCGAATTCATACAACCTAACGCGATGTGGAGACAGTGGTAGTGAATCCGTTGTAGCTTCAATATGTGTTTTTAGCCGCGGACCTAAAACAGAAACTACCGTATTCGAGTACCGACAGAATGGTTGTTCGGTACAACGTAATAAGATCTTCGGGGTGCGCACCCCACCATGTCCCCGTGATTGTTCGCAATGTTTTTTTTATTCTGCTTGTCATTTTATATGACGTTTTTTCATAATGTTTTAAGCTTTCTTCAAAATTAAGAATTCATTTGCTTACCAATGCTGGCTGCAGATCAAGAATCCGCCAGGAATACTTAGAGATATGGCTAATGTCTATCTCAACTCTTTTGTCTAACCCATGTAGAAATTTGATATAATTTACCGTGAAAATGTTTGTGTCTAATGAGATACTCGTTATTAAATTTTGAGCCAACAACGGGTATCTCAATCAACAGAAACATTTCCCTGATAGTATATTAAAAACAACATGGTCACCTGCACGAAACAGCGTTTTTGGCTTCACCTCAATGCTACATCGTTCAATTTCTAAAACTAAGGAATTCTTTTTATTTACATAACTCGGCAATTAGACTTTTGCTAAAAAAATGCAATTAGTTGAAGTTTTACGAGCCTTTTGTATTTGTATACCTTATTTATGTCGAACAACATCATATCGATACATCTGAAGATTTGTTAGAAAGGCATATAAAACAAACACCGGACGTCATATTGAACGAATTCTGGATATAAAAACTGTTAATCTTGTCGTTTTCCTGGGGATAACACAATAAGATTGAAAAGTTGATATCATGCGCATAGCCTGGGTGCATGAATTAACGCTCTACATATTCGGAGGAAAAGTGTAAACATATGAATCTGACCCGGGAACTTTACCTGTACCGTCCACTCCAGCAGACACTTCCTACCCCAAAGCTACAGTTCTGCCTTTCATATTCCTTTATTTCAACATCAATGTCTCAGTTGCAAAGAACACACTTTGCAATAGGCTCCAGATGTTGCTTGTTTTGTTCGGATATAACTCATGGCACATAAATGAGCTTTACTTTCCTCGAGAGCTGTCACCTGCGACCAACCAAACAACCAAAAGGTGACGTTGTTTCGCTCGGATAAAAGCGGAAGCGAAGATTTACGGCACAGTGACATTCGAAATTGTGATGCGTGATACCGAAAGCTAAAAAGCACGGAACCGTCACCATCGCCATCGATGTCGCCAATGGAGGTCGTCATTGGTTTCTTTTTCTTTTCAGATGACGACAGAAAGCACCAAAGCAGATTGAAACCAATACGATATGTGGCACACATCACTGCATGTATCGTCTGGTTGTGCTCCACTTCTGATCGTTCTTTTGCTTCCTCGGTTCCGCACAAGGAGGGGATGTTTGCGATGTGCTTTTAGTGGATCCCTACGGATATCTTTCACCCGCGACGATTGCACCTGTGTGTGTGTATGAACCCGCACCCACGTGTGGAAATTGGAGACTGATGTTCGGTGGAAGTGGTCTGAAACGATTTAGTTCGTCAAAACGACATTGAACTAAATTTTAAAACCAGGAACAAAAAAATTATAAATGATTCTGTGGTTGACCACTTAACCTTGTTGATTATGATGGCTCACAAATTATAAGAATATATGCGATATTTGAAATTTTCCCTAGCTTAATTTAGTTTGCGATTTTGTAACAGACTCATGCCATCACTCAAATGCAAAAAAAGTAATACATTATACCTATAATTTATTATTCACTGGTAAAAATTTTACAAGGTGCTTATTTGCTTATATCTTGTTTGCTTCGCCCCGCAACTCTGCTCAACCGTCGCTGCAGAATCCTATCCCAGTTCATAAAAAAGTCCTTCACCCGGTTGTCATTGTTTTATCTCGTTCCCCATTATCCGTTTTCAGGAGGTCGCTTTCCTCCGAACGAACGGTGTTGGTGCCAACGACTTTTCGTTCTTTCCCCACCAGCGAACCGGAACGACTTTGGTTTGACGGAGGAGCAAGCAGCAAGGACGATGCGAGATGCCATGCTGGCCTTCGGCGTCGGAACATATCACTGAATTCCGTTGAACTTTTTTTTTCCACTGAAAGCTAAAGGCACCACAATCTACGTGACACTTTCACCCAGCTGGAAAGCGGAAAAGCAACAGCTCATCCTTTCCTCTCCATATCTGCTTTGCAGGATTCGTGTCGCGTCGAAAGCTCGGGGTGAATGAGGCTTAAAGATGTATGAGCGCGATTCAGCAGGAGCTGAATGCTTTCACCGCAGTAATGGTCCAACTGGCTGGAATACGACGGAAATTGGCGTTGAAATGAAAGCTGCGTTTGTCTTTCTTGTAGTCAATCTTGAAGTGGGGCACCCACACACTTTTACACACACAAACACACCCATCCCATTATTGTTCTCTGCGGGGATTTACAGCAAACGATACAAGTTGACAAATTCCTTTGTCGCGAGAGAGGGTGGATGAGTGTGACACAGTGACTTGGAAGTTGTTCAATAACCTCGATTGTGCGAGCTGGCTATAATAAGATGGAGAAAGAATTGCCTGCTGTTGACAGACAAAGAACTTGCCGACGCGTTCATTCGTAGGCAGCATCTGACAACTTGCGTCAATTGTAGCCTTGGTGAAAATGTCGATGGCTTAATCCGAAACTCTAAGGCTCGTACGTGTTTTTCGCTTAGATGGGTTCGTACAACCGAAGTCTATAAAAAGGGAAAGAAAATGTGGGAAAGAAAGCGGAAATTTGCCGCGAGTTTGTAAGACAATGAATAGTTTTAAATTATTCTAGACGAAAAAATGAGGATCAACTTGAAGCTCTACAAATTATTTCTTTCATTACGCTTCATAAAAAGAAATGCAATTGTTCGATGCCGAGAATATTTTCTTCGTACAGTATAGAAGTTTTAATGTATTAAACCATTTCTCTTTGTTTTGTAATGATGATGTCATCATCGTTATTAGACAGTGGAAGTTTTCCACTCTGGTGAATCAGGAATTAGAATTTCACTGCTGGTTGATCTCTTACAGATGGCATGAACAACTAATGCGTGGACTACGTAATTCTTAAGCAAGATTGAATTTTAAACAAGGCGTGATAGGTAGCCGATTTTGAATCGAAAATTGTAACCAAGAGTGGATACCAATGTTAGAACTTGCACAGACAGGCTTGTGCATGATAATTACTAGTCAGTAGGGCAGAACGATCTGGTGTTTGATAATGGTGAATAAGGTGCAGTTACTCCGTTAACGAACGAATTCAGTCAATTGAATAGCAATGACTAGACGACATTTATTTCGTTCTCCTGCTAGGTGTGATAACTCAGTAAAATTATATGTCGGTGCAAAATGAAAGCGCGTTGGAATTTGGAAATGGCTGTTACATGTTCCAGAGCAGCGAAGCTGCACACGATAATTGGTGATTTTCATTTAGAACATGTTTCATCACTTTAGATTGTATAATACATTCCGTTCTCTTTATCGTTAGGGGGCTTCGTTACTTCTGCCCAATGATCTTTTCTAGTCGTGTTTATAACATTTTTCATCTTTGTAGATTTTATCACAACGCGAGCACCACCTGGACATTTTTTCAATAACTTATCTTGGATGACTGTTTGACGGTTTAAATAACCTTTTCATCTACTGCTCTTTATTCGGTTTTTGTATTTTCAATAACGAACAATGAAATATGCATTTTATTAGGTTGTGTTATAAAATGTGCAACAACATCTATGAGAGACAGTACACGTCAGCTACGAGAAAAATTTGCTGCCAAATCCGAAGCTTTGGAGTTTTTACATTACGAAATACGCGAATCTATCAAAATACGAATAAATTAGATGAATTAATATAAACAGAACAGCCAAAAACAAATCTTTCAATTATTGTATAAAACCTTGACATTTACAATTTGACAATATTTTAATACAGAAAATGTAACCTTCTTATACAGATACTGTATTACAATTATACAAAACTAAGAGGTTATACGACGGTTGTATTAAAATCTTCCGAAATTGTATATGCTAAAATTTTGTACAGTTTCCATAAGGTTCTTATGTAGAGCTGCATTAAATTCTGTCACTCGTTGGCGTTGGTTGGGTGTATAAAATCTTTCTGTATTTTAGATTACCAGAGCTAGATTGACTGTTACGGTTTCCATGTCACGGGCCCCATTTCATCCCATCTCAAAAGAATAGAATATTTTTGCTATCACGCGTTGTTGGATTATTGCACCTCACGAAATACATCCCTGTTCATCACTAGGAAAATGGATAGAGGAAAAATTGTGCCCTGAAAGAAAAATAAAGAAATCGCACCCATTCAAGTGTTGATGAGCCACCACTGTTATCGAAGGAGGAAATTACCCGGTTCCACAACATTTTGATCCTTCGAACCGGATTCGGTTGGACCACGGTAGGACATTAAAACCACGGAAATAGCAGGAGGAATTCCTCCTGCCATCCTGCTAGAACCTATACCACACTTGGATAAGCGCCATCATTACCGGACGGCACAAAGGATAGTTTGCCATTAACAGCGCGAAAAATTACCACCCCCTCCATCACACTCGCGGACAATTGGGTTGAAATCTACACAACAAGACTTTGTTTGAAGATTGCATTATTACATCAGGTCGGATTGGACGGTTGTCAGGCCATTTGGCCGAATGCCGTTTGGCCGAATGCCGTTTGGCCGAACGCCATTTGGCCGAATGCCATTTGGCCGAACGGGTCGTTTGGCCGAATGCCGTTTGGCCGAATAGTTAAAAAAAATGACCTCATTTTACGAGTGGTCCTTCTTTCTTCCTTCCTCCTTCTTGATTTTTCCTTCTTCTTTCTTTTTTCTTTCTCCATTGTTTTCATCCTCTATCTTCTTTTTACTTTCTTCCTACTTTCTTCTTTCTTCTTCCTTCTTCCTTATTCCTTCATTCTTCTTTCTTCTTCCGTCTTCTTTCTTCTTCCTTCTTCTTTCTTCTTCCTACTTCCTTCTTTCTTCTTCCTTCCTTCTTCTTTATTCTTACTTCTTCCTTCTTCTTTCTTCTTCCTTCTTCCTTTTTCCTTCTTCCTTCTTTCTTCTTCCTTCTTCCGTTTTCCTTTTTCCTTCTTCCTTCTTCCTTCTTCCTTCTTCCTTCTTCCTTCTTTCTTCCTTCCTTCTTCTTTTTTCCTTCTTCCTTCTTCCTTCTTCTTTCCTCCTTCTTCGTTCTTCCTTCTTCCTTTTTCTTTCTTCTTTCTTCCTTCTTCCTTTTTCCTTCTTCCTTTTTTCTTCTTCCTTCTTCCTTCTTCTTTCTTCCTTTTCCTTCTTCCTTTTTCCATCTTCCTTCTTCCCTTTCCTTTTCCTATTTCTAACTATTTCGCGGAATTTATTTTCGCGGTTGAACATTTCGCGGAATAACATTTGACGGTTTGTAACTTTTCGCGGTACGACATTTGGCGGATTGTACCTTTTCACCGAATGACTTTTGGCGGAATGTACCATTTCGCGGAATGCACCATTTCGCGGAATGCACCATTTCGCGGAATATTAGTAATAATAGCTTAGTGATCATTCAGCACTTCCACAATTATTACCTAAGATGATTCTAAGCCTAGTTACCTTTTTTTTTTGCATTCGTAACACGATATTAAGACGTTGAGACTTTTATGTCTAAAACAGTCGACAAGTTTTTTACCGATAAATTTCCTAGACCGTTGAACCCAGAAGTTGAACCCAGCCTCCTAGTCTATGCTTAGTCTTGCTTGGCAGCCACGCATCTTCCCACACAGCTAAAGAAGGCCTCTCAGAACATGTACAAGTATTTTTTGAAATTTCAATTGCCCCTTACAAAGCCTTCATTATATCTGGCAGACGGACTCCTCTCTTTACTTTGTTACGAATAGGAATTTTTATGAATAATCCTTTATTTGTTCCTTTCGCCTTATACCGAGAAAACGTATTCATTTGAACATGGAATTATATCCTCCTTTCGCTTTGTACCGGGCAGAGCAATCATTTAAAGAAGGCATTACCCCTTCCTTCGCGTTATACCAGGTAGACGCATCCTTTTATAGAAGCATTACCCCTTCCTTCGCCTACCTGGCAGATGCGTCCTTTCGTCTTATACCGGGCAGATGCATTCATTCTAAGAAGGCATTAACCCTTTCTTTGCCTTATGTAGAGCAGACGCGTTTTTTTAAAGAACGCTTTATCTCCTCCTTTCACCTTCTACTGGGCAGACGCTTCCATTTAAAGAAGGCATTACCCCTTTCTTCGCATTATGCCGGGCAGACGCATCAATTTAAATAAAGCATTACACTTCTCTTCACCTTTTACAGGGCACACGCGTTCTTTTAAAGAAGGCATTATCAACTTTTTTCCCCTTAAACCGGGCAGATGCATCCATTTAAAGAAGGCGTTACCCCTCCCTTCGCCTTAAACCGGGCAGACGCGTGCTTTTAAAGAAGGCATTATCAACTCCCTTTGCCTTATACCGGGCAGACGCATCTATTTAAATAAGGTATTATCATCTCCTTTCGTCCTATCACGGACAGATGCATTCATTTTAAGAAGACGTTACCCATCCCTTCGCCTTAAACCGGGCAGACGCGTTCTTCTAAAGAAGGCATTATCAACTTCTTTCGCCTTATACCGGTCAGACGCATCCATTCAAAGTAGACATTATCTTTTCCCTTTGCTTCTTACCGGGCAGACGCGTTAATTCATAGAAGGGACTACCTTCTTTCTTTTCTTTATACCGAGCCAACGTGTCCATTTCAAGAAGGCATTGTTCCCTGGTATAACGATCGTATGCGGTCATTCAAAGAAATTATTACCTTCTTTCATTGCTATAAATCACAATCCGGATTGCATGTAATTAAGCAGAAATCGGTAAATATTTCAATAATAATTATTCTAACTGAATTCCGCCAAATGGCATTCCGCGGAATGACTTTCGGAAAAAAGGTGCATTCCGCAAAATGTGTTTCGGAGATTTGGTACATTCCGCGGAATGTCGTACCGCGAAATAAAATTCCGCGATATGTTTTTCGGCGAAATAGTATACAACCGATTGGACATCCATCGTATGGAGTATTTCGTGTTGGTGAGTTGGTACAATCTATATGTCCTGTCGAAGCTAGGACGAAATACCAAATACTAACCGGCATTTATCGTAAACCTGCATGTGAAACTGCCTGTGAGCTGCGTGGTAATTTATTACTGACTTTTGGAACGCATTTGAACGAGCACAACACAATCAACTTATATGCATCGGGTCCATTAAGAATTCTACGAAGCCGTGCAGCAAGACTTGATCGCCGAACAACTGAACCAGTGCGAAGGTGTTTTGTCCAGGTAAATTACATAGTTCAGTATATGTTCGGCCGAAGCGGAGATTTCAGGATTCTAACACCCCTTTTCGACGTGTTCTCGCCATTTTCGAGTCGGGATTGGTGCCACTTCTTACATACTGGAAAGGCTGTCCAGTGGTTCTCAAGCGACGGAGTAGTGATTGGAACAGCTTCAACCCTTCCGTGCCGTTTGTAATGAATATGTCATCGAAGCAGGACGACAGTGACTGCACGTTTTCAATAAATTGAATCCTCTTCGACAAATCATTCCGACGATTTCCTGAGTGCACTTGATGCCATTTTGCGATAATTGATTTTGGATTTGAGATTTTGATCTGCTCAGGGCTTAGCACCGCTGTTTGTTGCTCTAGTGAGTTAACACAGCATATGCCCTGCGGAAGCATACAATTTGGATATTACACCCTGTTTTCGCTCTTTGATTTCCTGCCTACTTTGCGTTGACGCTGAGTAACAATAACCACATGCGCGCCACATTATTTTAACTACGAGTATTATTATAGTTTGGGTACAGCCACTTGT
Organism: Armigeres subalbatus; assembly: GCF_024139115.2. Taxonomy (NCBI): domain Eukaryota; kingdom Metazoa; phylum Arthropoda; class Insecta; order Diptera; family Culicidae; genus Armigeres; species Armigeres subalbatus. The sequence goes on along the minus strand of NC_085141.1, from coordinate 389,052,705 downwards.
TTTTTGAAGGTAATATACACTAGTATATGGCCTGCCGTGGCCAGGCTTGTTAGACACTACATTAGTTCCTCTTACCTTATGCCCCACGGTTTACACACCGGCGAGCTGTGCTGTAGACGACTGGCGTTATCGATCGACCCTTGGAGATTCAGTGTTCCTGTGTTTTTGGTTTACGTGGATTGGTGATGCATTTCACTGTGTAAGGTAAATATACACAGTATATGCCTGCCGAAGCTTGGAATCACGTGGATCACTACACCATTCATCTTTCTTTCGTTACGTGTGCGTGTAACTCACCATGGCGCCCCGTAAGCTGACATCGTTGAAGGTCTTGGTCGTGAAGCTGGGAGAAATTCAAACCGACCTGGACGATATTTGGAGGCTCGTTCAACATTACGAGGCAGCCACCACCGCAACTGATTTCAACATGCGCTTAGGGTTGGCGAACCTTGGGAGAAGTACGGCGAAACGTTGGTGGAGATCAAATGCCACGACGACCACGACGTCTTATCTACAGCGATCGATACTATCGCTCGAAATCATTCCTTACGGACAAGGCGAAGGAGCTACATGTAGCAGGGTCTACCAGAGCAGGACCAATTAACGCGTGTAAACGACTCGATGGTGCATGGGGTCCTCGACCATGTACGGCTGCCGCCGATCAAGCTGCAGTCATTCAACGGCGATATCCACGAGTGGATTAGTTTCCGTGACTTATTCACATCCTTGATCCACTGGCGGCCTGATCTACCGGAGGTGGAAAATTTTCATTATTTAAAGGGGTGTCTTCAGGGGGAACTAAAGGCTCTAATCGATCCACTAAAGATAACGCAGGATAATTATAAGATCGCGTGGGATGCGCTTACTTAGCGTTATAATAATAGTAAGCAGCTTAAGGAAAGGCAGGTTCAGTCGCTCTTTACTCTTCCTTCGCTTTCTAAGAAGTCGGTTTTTGAGTTGCACGTTCTAGTTGAGGGCTTCGAAGGATTTGTGCACACTCTAGACCAGGTTGTCGAGCCAGCGGAGTATAAGTATCTCCTGCTAGTCAATCCTCTCACCAATCGTTTGGACCCGGTGACCCGCCGTGGTTGGGAGGAGTTTTCATCCACGAAGGAGCAGGATACTTTAGAGGATCTGACGGAATTTCTGCAGCGAAGGATTCGTGTTCTCGAATCGCATCCAACGAAGGCGGCTGAGTCCAGGGGTGCTCAACCATCACTGCCACAATCCTAGGGGCAGAAACAATCCACAGCGAAAGCCAGCTACAGCACGGCGCAGACGTCGACAGGAGCGCGATGTGTGACATGTAAGGAGAACCACTACCTCCATCAATGTAGCGTATTTCAACGGATGTCGGTGGCTGACAGAGATTCGCTGCTGAAGACCCACTTCCTCTGCCGGAATTGTTCCCGAGTGGGTCATTCGTCCAAGTAGTGCCAGTCCAAGTTCAATTTTTTTTTATTTTTTTTAACTAATTTTATTTGCTTATTATCTAATACATGCATTCATCTCTTAGACTAGGTGTTCCGTGTTTTCTTAACACTATCATCCTTATTTGCTATGTTACAGTTTTAGTTATTATTAATACATTTCAATTGCCTCTGGCAGTTAGAATTTTTCCTCTGGTTTCATTGAACCATGTAGGAATTACAATGTTTTCAACTTAAACTAAACTTAACCTATTTTATACTAAGGGTACAAGGAGTTAATCGTTGCAATAGAAGATTGCAACGATTTTTGTCTAAAATTGGAAATTATTTTGTTGGACATTTGTTGCAATGTCTCAATATTAGAAATTCTATGAAGTTCATTGGTACTATACCACGGAGGCAACTTCAGAATCATTTTCAAAATTTTATTTTGAATCCTCTGGAGTGCCTTCTTTCTGGTATTGCAGCAACTAGTCCATATTGGCACAGCATACAACATGGCAGGTCTAAAAATTTGTTTGTAAATCAAAAGTTTGTTCTTAAGACAAAGTTTTGATTTTCTGTTTATAAGTGGATATAGGCACCTAATATATTTGTTACATTTGACTTGAAGGCCTTCAATGTGATTTTTAAAAGTTAATTTTTGATCTAGCAGAAGTCCTAAATATTTAGCTTCGCTAGACCAATTAATTGGAACCCCATTCATAGTGACAATATGTCTGCTAGAAGGTTTCAAATAAGAAGCTCTCGGCTTATGTGGGAAAATTATAAGCTGAGTTTTGGAAGCATTCGGGGAAATTTTCCATTTTAGCAAGTAAGTGGAGAAAATATCCAATCTACTACAAATGACACGAAGGCTTCGCCCTTTGGCTGAGAGACCTGTGTCATCTGCGAACAAAGATTTTTGACACCCTGGTGGTAAATCAGGTAAGTCAGAAGTAAAAATGTTATACAAAATGGGCCCCAGTATGCTGCCTTGGGGGACACCAGCTCTTACAGGTAATCTATCAGATTTAGAATTCTGATAGTTTACCTGCAGTGAGCGATCTGATAAATAATTTTGGATCAGTTTAATAATGTACAGAGGAAAATTAAAATTCATCAATTTTACAATCAAACCTTCATGCCAAACACTGTCAAATGCTTTCTCTATATCAAGAAGAGCAACTCCAGTCGAATATCCTTCAGATTTGTTGAGCCGAATTAAGTTCGTAACTCTTAATAACTGATGAGTGGTTGAATGCCCATGGCGAAAACCAAATTGCTCATCAGCAAAAATAGAATTGTCATTAATATGAACGATCATTCTATTTAAAATAATCTTTTCAAACAGTTTGCTTATTGAAGAAAGCAAACTGATTAAGGATAACTAGAAGCCTCAGCTGGATTTTTGTCCGGCTTCAAAATTGGAACAACTTTGGCGTTTTTCCATTTATCTGGAAAGTATGCCAATTGAAAACATTTGTTAAATAAATTAACCAAAAGGATAAAGAGATCTCAGGAAGTTTTTGATAAGTATGTAGAAAATACCATCATCACCCAGGGCTTTCATATTTTTAAATTTTCTAGTAATAGATCTCACTTCCTCCAAATTAGTTCCCAACGATGGTCAAAAACATTCTCTTGATTGAGAATGTCTTCGAAGCTCCGTGTAACCTGATCCTCAATTGGACTAGGCAGACCTAAACTAAAATTGTGGGCACTCTCAAACTGCTGAGCAAGTTTTTGAGCCTTTTCGCCATTTGTTAATAAAATTTTATTTCCCTCTTTAAGCGCTGGAATTGGCTTTTGAGGTTTTTTAAGAATTTTTGTTAATTTCCAAAAGGGTTTCGAACTGGGATCCAAGTTCGAGACATTATTCTCAAAGTTGGTATTTCTCAGAATAGCGAAACGTTTTTTAATTTCATTTTGCAAATCTCGCCAAATAACTTTCAAAGCGGGATCGCGAGTTCTTTGGTATTGCCTTCTTCTCACATTTTTAAGACGGATCAGTAGCTGAAGATCGTCGTCAATAATAATGGAGTTGAATTTAACTTCACATTTCGGAATTGCAAAGCCTCTGGCTTCGACAATTAAATTTGTCAAAGATACGAGAGCATTATCAATATCACTTTTGGTATCAAGAGGAATATCAACATCAAAATTCCTATCAATATACGTTTTATATAAATCCCAATCAGCTCTATGATAATTAAAAGTAGAGCTGATTGGATTATAAATGGCTTCTTGTGAGATTTCAAATGTCACAGGAAGGTGATCAGAGTCAAAGTCAGCATGAGTTACCAATTGGCCACACAGCTGACTTGAATCCGTTAAAACTAAATCAATTGTAGAAGGATTTCGACTGGAAGAAAAACAAGTTGGTCCATTGGGATATTGAATAGTATAATATCCCGCAGAACAATCTTCAAATAAAATTTTACCATTGGAATTGCTTTGAGCATTATTCCATGAACGGTGTTTGGCATTGAAGTCACCAATTACGAAGAATTTTGATTTGTTGCGAGTCAGAATTTGAAGATCAGCTTTCAACAAATTCTTTTGCTGCCCATTGCATTGAAAAGGCAAGTAGGCTGCAATGAAGGAAAATTGTCCAAAATTTGTTTCAACAGAAACTCCCAAGGTTTCAAAAACTTTGGTTTCAAACGAAGAAAATAATTTATGTTTGATACGTCTATTAATGACGATGGCGACCCCACCACAGGCGCTGTCAAGACGATCATTTCTGTAGATAAAATAGTTTGGATCTCTTTTAATGGAGAGTCCTGGTTTTAAATACGTTTCTGTTATAATGGCAATATGCACATTATGAACTGAAAGGAAGTTGAATAAATCATCTTCCTTACCCTTTAGAGATCGGGCATTCCAATTTAGAACTTTCACACAATTATTTGGATCCATTGAAACGGAGTCCGATAACAATTTTTTGTGTGTACTTTATACCAACCTGAACAGCTTCAGGAATGGTATTTGCTTTGAACATTGCATCAATCATGTGATGCAATTGTTCAGTTAAAAAATCAAAATCGGAAGCAGTCATGATACCTGAATCGGCAACATGACCATTATTTTCCGTTGGGACATGGGTATAAACCTCATTTTGAGAAGAGAAATTTGGTCTACCAGCAGCGATGTTTGCATACGTAGGTACATTCGAAAAATTGGAATTTACTGAAGTGCTTGCTACCCGTTGACGAGCGGCAAAATTTGTTTGTGAATTGTGGTGGGTATGAATTGCTCGACCGGTAACTGGTTTCGAAATTTGAGCGTTTGAAAAATTTCTACCCGTCGAATCTGGGATCCGGTTGGAATTTCCCGTCATCAATTTTGCACGGGAATTCAAAACTTTTTTGCGTGAAGGGCATTCCCAGAAATTGGATTTATGATTGCCCCCACAATTTGTGCACTTAAATTTATTGGAATCTTCTCTCACAGGACATGCGTCCTTGGCGTGAGAGGTTCCACCACAAATCATGCATTTAGCATCCATGTGACAATGTTTGGTTCCATGACCCCACTTTTGGCACTTACGGCACTGGGTAGGGTTTTGGGAGTTTCCCCAGTCCTGCGGAAATGTTCCCATGTAACACGGACATGAGACATAATACAGGCCTTTTCCAAACTTTTCATATTATTTAGTTCACTTTTGTTAAAATGAACTAAATAAAATTCTTGAGAAATGCCCCTCTGGGAAGTACCAGAATGGGATTTCTTTTTTATCTTAATTACTTGGACTGGTGATAATCCAAGTAATTGAGAAATTTCAATTTTAATCTCATCCAGTGATTTGTCATCACTGGGAGACCTTTCAAGACGACTTTGAACAATCGCTCAGTTTTGTCGTCGTATGTGAAGAATTTATGGCGCTTCTCAGTTAAATAGTGAAGAAGACGTTTGCGATCGTCAAAGGATCCCGGCAAAACGCGGCAGTCACCCTTCCTAGCAATCTGAAATGAAACCTTGATCCCCTGAAGGTTACTCAAAATCTCATTCCGGAAGCCAGAAAACTCGGCCACAGATACCACAATTGGCGGAATCCTTTGCTTTTTCGCATGAATCGAATCACCTGGGCTAGAGGTAGATTCGATTTGCTCAATTTCATCATTAATCAAATCGAACTGATTGCTCAGTTCGATTGGAGAAGAATTATTTCCGATATTAGAGTTAGAAGGAATATCTGAATTCTCCAGCTTCCTTCTATTTTTTCCGCGCTTGGGCAGGACGGTCTTGAAACCTTGTTTCTTTGAAGGAAGTGGAGAATTCAGAGACTCCCCCTTCCTCTTGTTTTTATTAATGCTCATGGCTGAGCGTGGAGACGTGACCTTCTAAGAGGTTTTTTCCCAGAACGGTGTCCCTGCAGGATTACCACCGCTTGTCGGAATTTTACTTCCGCAAACGGGTCCAACGTAAAACGAAGGCACGGGTCCTTGCAAAGATCGTAACGGGATCAGTGGGTACAAATAGCGCTAAGAAGCACAGTTGAAATTAAAATAGCTTCGGGTAGTATTAAAAACTTCCTTCCGCAAAGAGAGAAAGAACCGCACAGCACGAAAGCACGATGCGGTCTGTCCAAGTTCAATGGCAAGAATTATACGGGTCGTCACCACACTTTGGTGTGTTGCAGGTCGCAGAAGGATAGTTCTGCAAAGGTAGCAGCGGTTGCTAGGGGCAACCATTCTTCAATCCCAAAGGAGCCCTCCGGAGTTAACAAAGCATCTGGTTCAAGTTCCTCTCAGGTGGTCAATATGGCGGCCACCGACATTTCGGTTTCTAGTGCGGCTCACCAATATTCTTCACAAGTTTTGCTGGCAACTGCTGTCGTTATTGTGGAAGATGACCAAGATAGACGGTTTTCTGCCCGCGCTCTCTTGGATTCGGGCTCAGAGAGTAACTTCATCACGAAGCGACTGAGTCAACGGATGAATACCCAACGAGAAAGGGTGGATATCTCGGTTCGTGGGATTGGTCAAGCAGGAACCAAGGTCAAACACAAAATACAAGCGGTGGTGCGGTCGCGAGTTTCTCCGTTCTCGCAAGCAATGAACTTTCTCGTTCTTCCCAACGTAACGGTGAATCTGCCAACTGCTACAATGCGCACGGATGATCGATATCCCCAGGAATCAAACTGGCAGATCTCGCTTTCTTCGACTCCAGTAGAGTGGACTTGGTACTCGGTATCGAAATATTTTTCGATTTCTTCGAAACCGGTTAAGAATTAACTTTGGCAACCAATTGGGTAGTGTGTGGATGTTTATCCAATTCTCATCAGGATCTGCACATTACTTGCAACGCTTCCGCAACAGAGAAACTGGAATCTCTAGTTGCCCGGTTCTGGTCTAGCGAAGAGGTTGGTTCGGTCAAGGTTCTCACACAGAAGGAGAAACGATGTGAAGACCTTTTCCAAAATACAGTACAACAGAATCCCGATGGCAGGTACACAGTTACACTCCCGAAGGAGGATGGGTCAACGGTTGGACGAATCCAATAACATTGCGATCCGACGTCTTCTATGTAGGTACGGAGCGATGGCTGGCAAGGAATGCCAGTCGATGGGACACATGGAGAAGGTCGATGGGGCGGCCTTAATAACAAAACGGCGGTGCTTCTTACCGCATCATCCCGTTTCCAAGGAGGACAGCACTACTACTAAAGTCAGGGTGGTGTTCGATGCCTCCTGCGCAACATCGTCCGGCGTATCGCTTAACGACGTGTTGCTGACTGGGCCGATAATACAGGATGATCTCAGATCAATCATCATACGAAGCCGTACCAAGCAAATAATGCTCATTTCTGACGTCGAGAAGATGTTTCGGCTGATTTGGGTCAGAAATGAGACAATGAGGGAAGACAGGCCTCTGCAGTGTATCCTGTGGCGCTCAGGTCCTCAGGACGACATCAGATACCAAACGACGGTACCAAACCGGCGCCGTATTTGACCACAAGGACCCTAAAACAGCTAGCGTCGGATGAAGAAGCGGCATATCCCCTCGGATCACGTGCGGTGAGCGAGAACACATGCATGGATGATGTCATCACGAGAGCAAACACGGTAGAAGAAGCTGTTGAGTTGCGAAAACAGCTAAGCGAAATGACAGGAAAAAAATGGTTTCAGGCTAAGAAAGTGGGCATCCAATAGACCCAAGGTCTTGGAAGGACTTCCTGAAGAAAGTTTAGCGATTCGCGTGCGGGACGGAGTCAACTTGGATCCGGATTCGTCCATCAAAACCCTCGGGTACATCTGGATGCCGAAGATTGATCAGCTGAAATTTAGCTTCACCATTCCTTCGGTGCGACCAAGTCAGCAGTACAGTAAAAGGGAGGTACTCTCGATTATAGCTACGCTATTCGATTTTTTGGGGTTACTCGGACCCGCAATCACATCTGCTAAAATTGTGATGCAGTTGCTGTGGAAATATAGGGACGAGGACGATCATGCGCTGGACTGGGACCAGCCCATACCTTCGACGGTGGGTGAGACGTGGAGGAGGTTATTTGGCCAGCTTTCTCTGTTGAACGAAGTCAGGATTGACCGCTACGTCTTCGTTCCCGCTGCTGTTTCCACGGAGATGCACTGCTTTTCGGATGCCTCCGAGAAGGCATATGGATGTTGTATTTACCTAAGAAGTGTAGATGCAGCAGGGATGATAAAGGTGTGCCTTTTGTCGTCGAAATCACGAGTGGCGCCATTAAAATGCCAAACTATACCACGTTTGGAATTATGCGGCGCTGTTTTGTTGGCGGAACTTTTCATAACGGTTCTCGATTCATTAAAAAATATCAACGCAGGTGTATTTTTGGACAGACTCTACCTGTGTCATGCGTTGAATCAAGGCCTTACCGACAACCTAGACTACGTACGTGGCTAACCGAGTGTCAAAAATCCAGACGCACACAAATCCAGAACAGTGGAAGCACGTTCCAGGAATAGAAAATCCGGGAGATCTTATTTCGAGAGGCATCATGCCGCCCGAGATGGCTGGAGAAGCAACCCGAAAATTGGCCAGAATCTCCAGAGCTATCAAGCGGAGAAGGAGAAGAGACATACAGCTGTCGCATGTATGAACTCATCAGTCGAGGAATTCAACGAATGGTACCTAGGACGATCCTCATCGTACATCGGGCTCGTTAGACGAACTGCCTATTGGTTACGATATCTCAATCTGTTGCGTACACCACGAAATCAACGGAATCAGCCGAAGTTCCTTACAACAGCGGAGCTGGTGCGGAGAGTTCTGCAAGAAATTTTCGTGGAGGAATGGAAGGCACTGTCCAGCACGTCATCAGCTTACAAGGCTGATTTTACGTTATTTCCACGAGAAACTACTGCACGCTGGGCCGCAGTTACGATTGGCAACTGTTCGATTACATTTCTGGCCGCTTGGAGGATGAAGCGTGGTTCGAAACATAGTACACCAATGCATGAAATGCTTTCGAGTGAAACCATCATCGATCGAGCAGTTTATGGGAGAACTGCCAGCGCCCCGTGTTACCGCATCCCGACCGTTCTCTCAGACCTGGCACAAATTTCGTAGGAGCACGGAATAAGTTGAAGGGGTTGGACGAGTTACTGAGGAAGAAAGAGCATCGCGAGGGTGTGGCAAGATACTGCTCAGAACAAGGCACACGATGGTATTTTAATCCGCCGAGCGCTCCTCACTTTGGAGGCCTATGGGCAGCTGCGGTGCGGTCCGCCAAAATCCACCTAATGAAGATAGTAGGAGAAACACCATTATCCCCAGAAGATTTTATTACCTTGCTGACGCAGATTGAGAGTTATCTAAGTTCTAGAACGTTGACGTCCATGTCGGACGACCCCAACGATCTAGAGCCATTAACTCCGTCTCATTTTTCAATCGGCTCTAGCCTGCAAACCTTACTGGATCCTGATTTGGAAGGCGTCCAGCTAAACCGCCTAGACCGTTTCCAATAGATGCAAAGGCTGCTCCAAGGGTTTTGGAAAAGATGGAGGCGTGAATACTTGTGCCAGCTTCAGGGAAGAAATAAGCGGTGGAAGCAACCGGTCAAGATCGATGTTGGCGGGCTAGTTATTATTCGGGAGGATAATCAACTTCCAATGAAATGGATATCAGGTCGAATCACTGCTATTCATCCTCGTACCGACGGGAACGTAAGGGTGGTTACTTTGAAAACGGCATCCGGAATACTCAAACGCCCTGTAGAAAAATTGTGTTTTTTACCATATCTACATTCAACAGACAACCATCAAATTTAAAAAATCCAGCTCAACCTTCCCATTTCCTTTCCCGTCGAAGAGGATTATATTTATCTTTTCAGCAATTGAGGCAATCCCTGGGTGGGTGAGGATGTTGGTTTATTGCACCTCACGAACTACATCCCTGTTTATCACCAAAAATAAATTCATATCCACTGTACGCTGCTGGTGGAGCAAACAATAGACCTCTGACCGTCCATAGCCAGGCTGCGTTGTAAACAACCCCTCGTTCCTCCTAGAGCTGATCGTGACGAGAGCTTGGATCATTGCTGCGGAGAATGTTTGAGAAGTTGTCCACCTAGAAGCACAGTGGTGGATATGCTTCAGGAGATTGTCTATGATTGTATAGAGCGGGATCTCACTCGCTGTGGTCAGCTTTGTTACATTGCGTCGTTCGGTAGATGACCGTTGTAGTTTGTAAGTTTTTAGTTATCGTCGAACCAACCATCCAACTACGCTGTTGGCGCGCCGGTTTAGGCCAACGAATGGCCAAATGTATATTTGTCGTTAGTACATAAGAATAATTGTTAGATAAATGTAGATCCGTTCGTTTAAGTGTTTTCCTAAATATAATGTGTTTTAATGTAACCGCGAGGGTGTAATTACTTACTGGATAGAGGAAGAATTGTGCCCTGAAAGAAAACCTTTGCTTATCGTACCCATTCAAGTATTGAGGAGCCACCACTGTTATCGAAGGAGAAAATTTGCTGGTTCCACAGCACGCGTGCTCACTGCTAAAATAAAATACCTAGTTGATAAAATTCATATGAAAGTACTGGAAAAAGTAACCCTTAGAATAATTTCTTATTCATTTTTCCACATTATGATACGAACTCGTTTGAAAATATACTGGATAAGTAGGTGCTCAAGAGACTCCTTCCAACAGATGAGCAGAAACCCCATCATAATACGCCATGGGAACAACAGTAAAGCTTTTGTTTTATATCCCCGAGACTTGTTCAACGATCCACAACGGACGATGATGATGTCGAGGAAGGCGACGACGACGACGACGACTACGATGCGATGAGCCCAGCCACTAGCTCGCCAACTTTTCCTGCGAAAGCGGTGTTGCTTTTTCCCAACTGGGACATTTAAATAGAATCGGATATTGAACGACGTCGGCCGCCTGGGTCTCAACCAGTAGCGAATCGGCCCGTCAGTTCGGTGGGCTTGAGCCAAATGCCGCCGTCAGTTCCGGGAAAATCACGGCTAGGAGCTGCAACTTTCCCGATTCTCCGGGGAGACAACAAAAACGAAGGATGGTTCGTTTGATTGAATATTTATGATTGTCTAAAGCGGATCTGAGCTTTCGCGTGGCTGACTGAGCACACGCCTAGCCAAGTGTGACATCGGTGATGATTGGCTTGTTTATCCCGATGGAAGCTGGACCGTGCTAACGAGATTTACCTACTGCGAATGGAATAAATTTTACAGCTTTAACAGCTAAGTAACGCATTCAGTACGTTCGACGGTGCTTTGAAAATTTCTTACTTTAAGAAGTAGGTACTTGTAGGAAATGAAATACGGTGAAAGAACCACGGCTGAGATAAGAACTTGATAACTAGCCAAATATCACCCCCTCGAGTTTCTTTGTAAGAAACATCGTCGGAAGTAAGGAAAAAATGAGAACACGGAAAATATATCAACACTTTGGGGGTGCGCCTTCCTTGAAGCGAGGAGGGAGGAAATGATAAAGAGGGGCATTTAATTTGGCTCCTGCTCGTTCTCGCAGCGTGGTAGCTTTCGGGTTGATCCTGAGGGATTCTTCCCCCCTCGTTACTGCGTTGCCTTCCATTCCGTTGTTGCGTTGGGTGGTTTGTTGTATAACAATCACATTCAAAATTGTGTTTCTCCGATTAGGTTCCCACTTTTCTTTGCACGCGTCCGCATTTCTCGTTCTAGTTCAGAAGGATTCCAGTGAGACTGGTTCATTCTTGTGAGGAGCCATTTTTCACGGAGTTTCTTTTCGAAAAACTTCTTTCGTACGAATAAGTCTAATCCTCAACGAACAAAAAAAACCTGAGTCGATAAAAGAAGTAGAAAGCAGGACCGCAAGAAGCAAAGAAAGTCTCTCGCTCATAAAAATAAATTATTAGCACTAAAATCTTATTGCAATGCTACCCACCCTAGGCGAATCAGGCGACAGTTTTTTTGTCCTGTCGCCTGTACTTTCACTTTTCCAGTGTCCCTTATTCGAAGTCATTCGGCCTGAGTCAGTGGATATGGAAATTGATGTTGTTCTCTTTATGTTGCTTGTTACGATTTTGTGGAATTCACCTTCTGCGATGAGGCACATCAGAAATCATAGTACAGTAATTTTCCTTCCGTCCTTCGGAAAGCGGCAACTTGTACGGTTGGGATTCGAATAAAAAAGTATGATTTTAAGTCGTGCAGATCGAGCAGATCCAACCACACACAGTTTTTATAGGGCCATAAAAACCGTTGGCGAATGAAGTGTGAACTATGGTTCTAGGCGGGAGATCATTATGCAGAAGAGGATTAAAATAGTCAAAGTAGGTTTCTCGATAGCTGGACAAATCTTTCTTGTCCCCCCACTGGGATGTTGCCACCCCGCAGCTTAATGTACACTTCCACAATTACAAACTGCGATGTTTCTAGGCAACGTTACTATTTTTGCACTCGTATGTTATGGAGCTGAACCAAATTTGCAACCCAAAAAAAATCTTACAACATGATCTCATTAATCTTGGTTGATTAAAATAGACCTTAAAACAACTTCCATACACAATTCAGTGCAATTTAAATCATATGTTCATACAACTTAAATCATAATCATGCTTTCGGAATCTTGTTCCTACTTCTGAATAAAAAATCTCAACTAATGGAATTCTGTTTTCAGTTGTTTTGAATTTCTGGTTAAGTTTCAAATCGAAAACCATTAACGCAGTCTGTGAGTCTTCTGAAGCTAACATAAACAATCCATTTTTTCAGGGAAAGCGATACATAGATTGCAATTTGTAAAAATTCCATCTACCTTCAACATAGCCTCATTTAAAAGCCGGTCATCTTACCGCAAAATTAAAGCAGTCCTCAAAATCAACTCCTGTTCACATGCAATCTTAATTTAATTCAAGATTTCTCGCTTAACTTTTCAAAAGGACCTAAGTAACATTTTTTTCATGATTTAATTTGAATAGTGCAATCAATAGCTTTCATGTTTTTCTGTTGATTGCGCTATTCAAATTAATTCATGAAAAAAATGTTACTTAGGTCCTTTTCAAAAGTTAAGCGAGATTTCATGCAACCAGAGTGTAAAATAATCGAATTTTTTTGGTGAAGACCACCTTTCTTCACTTGTCAGCTCACTTCCAGGCACATTCATTTTCGGCTCTGGACTGTCAATATTCAGTTGAATATTAGTCATTGAATATTTATGCACATTCTACAAATCGATAAATTATCTGAAATCTGAACACGTTTTCATTGACTAAAGTAATTTATCACACAGAACTGAACCCGGTTTGCATCCGCGAGGCCCTTTCAACGGTAAACGTCAATATAAACAATGCTAATTTTGTTTTTTTCTGCACATCGTAAGCACACTCAGTGACAGTCGAATGAATGAATTGGTGGAGCAGTCGTTTGACTATGTCATTCTATGTTTTGAATAATCATGCGATGTTTGTCAAAATTCGGACTGAAGTTGCTTCATGAAGATGAATATTTTATGCTCTGCATGCAACTGAAATCGTAAGGATTCTGTCGAAATCCTGTTCCTAATTCTGAAGAAATTGTGTTTGAAATGTTAACTGCATCGAAGCAGTTTCTCATGGAATCCTGTACAGTATTTTTAGGGAAGGGTCGTTAGGCCGAAATCCATCTGGCCGAAAGTAATTTGGCCGAACGTTTCATTCGGCCGAATAGGTCATTTGGCCGAAAAGATAATTTGGCCGAAAAGGTAATTTGGCCAAATAGGACATTTGGCCGAATAGCTTATTTGCTCGAATAGGACATTTGGCCGAATAGGTTAGGTGGCCGAATAGGTTATTTGGCCGAATAGGTTATTTGGCCGAATTGGTTATTGAGCCGAACACGTCATTTGGCCGAACAGGTCATTCAGCCGAATAGGCAATTGAAAAGTGAGCAAAGAAATGTGAAAAAAGGGAAATTTCTCACTATTTATTTCCAGTTTCTCACTGCGAAAAGTGAGCAGAGCGGAATGAGAAGTTATACATCTCACTACTCACTATTTATTTCCTACTTCTCACTGCGCAAAGCAAGTAGTTCGAAGTGAGAAGTGAGACGTTTGACTACTCACTTCTAATTTCTCACTGTGAGATGTGAGAAATGAGGAATGAGTAGTAAGACGTCTTACTTCTCACTTCGCACTACTCACTTTATACAGTGGGAAGTGAGGAATAAGGAGTAAGAAGTGAGACGTCTCACTTCTCACTCCTTATTTCTCACTTATTACTGTTAAAAGTGAGAAGCGTGAAGTGAGTAGTGAGACGTTTCTCTTCTAACTTCGAACTTCTCGCTTTTCACAATGAAATGTGAAAAATAAGGAGTGAGTATTGAGACGTCTCACTACTCACTTCTCACTGTTCATCTCTCACTTCTGACTGTAAAAAGTGAGTAGTGCGAAGTGAGAATTGTGCGTCTCACTGCTTACTTTTCACAGCTAGAAGTATGAGATGAGGAGTGAGAAGTGAGCCGTATCATTTCCTCATTTCTCACTTATCACTTCTTACTGCGTAAAGTGAGAAATGCAAAGTAAGAAGGGAGACGCCTCTCTTCTCACTCATTACTCATAATTTCTTAATTATCACTATCCACCGTGAGAAGTGAGATGTGACACGTCAAATGACACATTCGGCCAAATGACCTATTCGGCCACGACCTATTCGGACAAATGACCTATTCGCCAAATTACCTATTCGGCCAAATATCTTATTCGACCAAACGACCTTTTCGACCAAATGACTTTTTCGGCCATATGGCTATTCGGCCAAATGACCTTTTGATCAAATGCCTTTTCGGCCAAATGGTCTTTTCGGCTTAATAACGTATTTCGCTATATGACCCCCTCGACCAATGACTTTCGGCCTAATGCACTTTTCGGCCAAATGGTATATTCGGCTAAAAGGCTCTTCCCCGTTGCCCATGCTTTTGGTGAAATCTGTTTAAGATTCTAAAGTGATCCTGTTTACAATAGGGACATAATTCAGCTGTCAAATTGGTAAACAAATTCCTTATTTGACGTTTTACCAATGGAATTATGTTAATGATTCCAACATATTTGTTAAATCTGCCAAGACTATATTTTTTCACTCTATTCCATCTGCTCAAATTGAATTTCATTTATTCCAGGCACGTGTAGAAATAAAATTTAGAACAACGCCGAAAACTCACGCAGCACTCAGCGAATCGATTCGAGCTGGATGCTTCAGCAAGGATGCGGAAAATTGATTCCATCGCTCCATTTTCGCTCATGCATGGTATGTTCCTCCCTTTACCTCAAATCGCATCACATAGATGTGCACCACAAGGCCAATAGGCGGAAAGCCCCACAAAGTAGGTGAAGCGTAAAAAATCAATTACCAAAGCCAGCAGGCAAGACACCGGAATGGGAACTTTAGGTTTGTAACAACACCACACTAACAGAATATTTCACTTGGCGGATCCCGGGCTTACCTTGCTGGGGGGGGTGCTCTATTATGCGAGTTAAAGGCTCAGGCATCGCTCGCGACTACGTCCGTCGTCCTCTATCGCATTGTGTCGATCTTTTCGATCGAACGCGTGCAGCTTTAAACACGGGTTTGTACACATTTTTTTTCCAAGGTAGGCTACCGTTCGACGGACGCCCCCGCCCGCCACGGAAAGGGAAAAGGATTCAACAGCGCAGCGTTTGTACGTGCCGATGCTTTGCTGCATTAAGATCGGTCGACGGCGATAAGAACCGGCTGGCGGTAGAATATCCCGACTGAACGACATGTTCCAGAAGAAGTTCTTTGTCGATCATGTGGGGACAAAGTAATTGAACCCACAACAATCAATTGAATGTTGATTAGAAAACTGAAAAGTACAAAATATAGTTTTCTAAACCCTACACGTTTCGAATAATATAAGATTTAAATGTGGAGCCCTAATTGATTGTTAATTAAAATTTAACGTTTCTGTAATATTTTCCACGTTTTTAATGTTCATTTACAAGGGACACACCCAGACAAATGCGTGCGCTTGATTCCTGCACTGTTTTGGTGCCTTTCCGCAGGAAGTCACTCGCTACCGCACGGGTTCGGTTCCTGTATTTCATTGCCATTTGTTTTGATTTATGATTGGCTCGCGTTGTGGCGGAATGTTTAAGCAGCTATGATAAATGGGAATGTTTGTAAGGATTCTTACGCTCATTCAATTTGTATAGCCGTGCTCGGAGAAAGCGGCCGAATCAATTCAATTTCCACTTCCTCTGCCACCGAAGTTTGTCATAAATCTAGAAATTTGCTGTTACCAGCATCGTAAATGATCGTAAAAATTGGAACTGTAAATCAAACAATTCCTCCTTGCTGTTAAACCTACCCAAAGCATCGAATCTCCAAACAAAATTTTAATTGAAAATTCTCTCACCTCCTCTTCCTCCCAACCTGAGTCGACGGCTGCTATCGATCGTTTATCTCTGCATTTAGTATTCTTTTTTGCTCTGCCCGGTTCAATGTTTACACTTGCCACTCACTCAGAATCAAACAAGCCCATCGGATATTGTTCCTCTGGATTGTCCTTTCCCGTTTATTGGACTGCGGGGCTTTCACAAACTATGCAACACTGAATTGGTGTGTTGACGTCCATCATCCTTCTCATTGTGACATGAAAATTCTGTTTCATTTAGACCATGGCATCATCTCAGTTACAAAAATGTTTCGTATTTTACGAACAACCCGTTGAAGCAGAGAACCAGCAAATCGACGACGACAACGGAAGGAACCCATCGAATTAATCCATAAACAAACCACTCAAATTAAAATCCTCGTTCGATAAGATCGATTACTTCGTCCGTGTTGGTTTCGTTTTTGTGAACACCGACGACTGGGTTCATTCGGTTGATGGTGGGTTTGCTTCCTGACCAGGACCGGAGTGTCTTCCACCGATTGTAATGTGGTTCGTTTGTGTTTGCTTTGCCGGCACTGTTCGAAACGAGCCACCTTCAGCCGAACCGAACTGGTGATTCAATCTTTAATGAAGGAGCAGACTGGGCTTCTTAGTCGGTGGAATAATTGAGTTTTTAATCGCTCGGAAGGAAAAGTAATTAAGCTACGTCATTTGATTTTGTGGCGAAAGGTGACGTAAGCGATTGGAAAAGTGAGATCGCTTTTTCACGAGTGCGGTGTTGTGTTCATTGAGAAGCTGAATATAATAATTTACAAAAAGGTGATCGTTCAAAAAATGCAACGAAAAACCCTGATTAATCCACCTAGATGTGTTTGTGCTTTTCTGTGCATCAGATATTCTAAAAAAACAAGAGTGAAAATTTTCAAGCGTGTTTTTTTTTAAAGAAAATTTTTTTTTGGTCGTACATTTTGATCCCTTAGTCCGATTTGACCAACTTTCAAAAGAAAACAATGGGACAAGATTCCCCGTCGAATACCGGAAAAGAAAATCGAAGACGTATCGTCGCAGGAAATCGTACATACTTTGGACTCCGACCGAATAGAGTTTGCCGCCGTACCACACTGACTCATCAGACCGGTATATCTCTACGGACACGAGACCTGGACGATGCTCGTGGAGGACCAACGCGCACTTGGAGTTTTTGAAAGAAAAGTACTGCGTACCATCTATGGTACGAAGTATGGGGTGCAGATGGCGTAAGGAAAGTGGTGCCACTTCGTTGGTGGACGGGGTGTCCACCACACTGATCGAGGACTACCTGGGCAACGAACTACCAATCATCAGGGGGTATCTCCTTCATGAAACCCATAGGGTGTCCCTGTGGGGGTAGGTGACGTACACGTGACGTGCCGGGTGTTCCATGCCCAAATGATGCACAGAGTGGATACAAATGGGAAATAAATTAGCACCGACAGCTGCCCAAGCCACGACGTCAAAATCATCATTGGAGATTTGAATGTTCAGGTTGGCCAAGAGGAGGAGCTTAGACCGACTATTCGAAAGTTCTGCGACCACCGCCTGACGAACGAAAACGGCCTACGACTAATTGATTTCTCCACCTTCCACAATATGATCATTCGTAGCACATGCTTCCACATAGCCTTCCGTATCGACATACTTGGAGATACCACCCGGAGGAAAGAATCACAAATCGTCCATGTTCTGATTGATGGACGACACTTCTCCGATATTGTCCACGCCAGGACATATCGTGGCGCTAACATCGGCTCTGACCACTATCTGATGATGGTTGAACTTCGCCCAAAAATATTCGTCATCAACAATGTTCGGTGACCGACGGCCACCGCGGTACGACCTAAAGCGACTGAAGCAACCTGATGTCGCCACTGCATTCATGCAGCATCTCGAGACGGCATTGCCGTAAGAGGGTAAGCTCGATGGGGCCCCTCTTGAGGACTGCTGGAATACAGTTAAAGCAGCCATTAACGTTTGACGAAGAGTGCAGACAGATTCTGCCGGAGAAGGAAACAATGTGGATGGTCGCGCTGCAGCAAGGGACCCAGCAGAACGTGGAACGCTATAGACTGAAGCGGAGACAGCAGACCCGTCTGTTAAAACAACCTAATTTAATTAACGCACCATTCAAGCCACGAGAAAATGCACTCGATACTCCCGGTATCACCAGTTTGCCCGTCTACCTGTATGTACATTGTTACAACTTTAACAATAAAGTTTCTTAATTTTGCATCCATCCATACGCGCGCGTAGATGAGAATTCCACTTCGACCATTTGTTGAAGAAACTTGTTAAGTTTCCGGTTCTGTTTTATTCCGTAATAAAGTGTCGTTGATTTATCTACAAGTGTCGCTATCAGCGCTTATTCCGAAATCCGTTTGAAGTGTGATCCTAGTGGAAAATGTGTTGGTCCTTCGAACCGGATTTCGGACACTCGTAGTGCATATTGACGACTGAACTTTGGCCAGTGTCACAAATCGTGATTCCGTGATCTGCATCGAAGAGCAGTGAACCTTCTCGCACCAGATAGTACAATAGCAGCAATTCCAAAAAAAGTGCTATGAGCTGAATCGGTGTTGTTCTTGTTGCAAAAACAAAGGTTCCTGTTGTGCTGTTGGAAGCACTATCATCGCAGTACGATCGAGAAGACAGCAGCGACCGACGTGACGCCAACTATAATAGCGAGACTGCTGTAACCGAGGAAGTAGTTTTGCATGTTTTTTGGTGAATGGTTTGTGATCGTTTGCATGATATGCTGACGACAGTTTTATGAGATCAACTATAATAAAACTAATTTATCAAATTTGGGGAAGGGTCGTTTGGCCAAAGCCCATTTGGCCGAAAGCCAGTTGGTCGAATGCCACTAGGCCGAACAATCCATTAGGCCGAAACCCATCTAATCGAAAGAGTCATTTGGTCGAAAGGGTCGTTTGGCCGAAAGGGTCGTTTGGTCGAAAGGGTCATTTGGACGAAAGGATCATTTGGCCGAAAGGGTCATCTGGCCGAAAGAGTCATTTGGCCGAAAGGGATGTTTGCCCGAAAGGGGCGTTTGGCCGGAAGGGGCGTTTGGCTGAACGGGTCATTTGGCTGAACGGGTCATTTGGTTGGAAGGCCGAGTAGGTAATTTAAAGAGTGAGAAATCAGGAATAAGTTTCACTTCTCACCCTTCATTTTTCTCTTCTCAATGTAAAAAGTGTGTAACGTTTAGATTTTGTTGTAATGTAGACATAGATGTTAGATGTCATAAATACCAGTGCGCGTAAAATATAGAAAAGAAAACGGATAATTTAAATATAATGGTCCATGAGGCATAAGTTGAACACCTCTGACAATGTAATTCAAGCAGATGTCCACCCGAAACCGTAGGAGCCAAGTTAAACGCTAACCACCACGCACACACTTGGCCGTACACATGATGCGGAGCGGCGAACATTAAAACACACAAGGCGTCGTTCTCTCACTGCACACGCTCAACAACAAAAAAATGCAGCTGATGAAATAAAACCACTTCAACACAACATAGTAGTATAGGAGAGTGCAAGAGCGCGCACGGTTTGGAAATTCGTCCACCAATACCATCACGACACCACCCTCCTCCAGTCTGTGTCATGCCATCGACGGTGAGTCTGGTTGTGTCGTTCGAACCGGTGAGAAGTCTTTTCGCCAAGCAGCAATAGAGAAGCGAGACAGTGGAATTGGACGCAGGTCGGCCATCTTGTGGCAAAAGAAGCCTTAAATTCCACACGTGCGACAATCCCTAGAACCGGCCAGAGCGCCTTAGGACAGCTTCCAAAACCATAAATCCCATTCCGAGCCGTCAAAGAGGGTGAACTGACCAACGAATGAACTTGGCGAAAGTGTCTCGATCCGAACAATCAGACCAGCAGACCGTTGTCCAGCACTCACAGCAGGAATTTGAAAGTCTATTGGCGATCTCTTTTCGAACGAACTGGCGCGGCAGTATTTCGATTGAGATCGGGCCATCGAATCGCAGACCGCAGCGCGGTGCTCACACGTGGAGAAAAGAAACGGATTACGATCTTCAGCACCCAGAGCCTTCCCGGAGGAAGGCTCTTTTCTTAATCCACAGTCACGGCTGGGCGGACTCGAGGCACCGGTGCGACCAAACGACACGAAAGACGAGCCGCAACCTTGTTGCGAAGAATCGCCTGGGGAGACGGAGGGCCACATCGGTGGAACCAACAGGTGTAGTAGGACAATTCGAGCTAATTACGATTGGCGAGCGAACCACCCGTCAGGACGCAGGCAGATACACCTCGGCGGAGAATTTCGACGCGCATTCCGGCGACTTCGAGCCAACATCGAGTGGCGGACGGGCCAGCGGGCCGAGTACGGTCAAGTGTGGAACGAGTGGCGAGGCTGCCGTGAAACGGCACAGTTCAACAGCCGTGCGTCGGCAAGTGTGGCGGCCCAAAAGACATCCGGCATCAGTTGAGCTAGCATGCAGAGGGTACAAGTGATGGGTGCACCCGTGAGTAGCATAGTTAAGAGGGGTTAAGTTAAGAAGAAGAAGAAGGAAGACAGCATTTAGGCTAGGAGAAGGACAGAGTAGGTGAAGAGGGCCCGAAATGGCATTGAATAAATAATATTGTCATGAAAATTCAATCATTTGGGTTTCAGTATATCTGGTGCGTATTCCTTGAGCTAGTTGGGACTGATCGGGATTGCTACCGACCTCCGACAGACCCACTCATTACAAGTGTGAAGCGCGAAATGAATAGTGAGACTTCTCACTACTCACTTCACACTACTCACTTTTCACAGTGAGAAGTGAGACGTCTCACTTCTCACTCATTTTTCACTTCTCGCTGTACAAAGTGAGTAGTGCGAAGTGAGTGGTGAGACGTCTCACTACTCATTTCGTGCTTTACATTATTGACAGCGAGAAGTGAGAAATGAAGAGTGAGAAGTGAGACGCATCTCTTCTTATTCCTAATTTCTCACTCTTTAAACACCTACTCGGCCAAACGACCCTTTCGGCCAAATGACCCGTTCGGCCAAATGATTCTTTCGGCCCTGTCGGCAAAATGACGCGTTCAGCCAAATGACCCTTTCGGTCTAATGGTCTGTTCGGCCAAATGGTATTTTCGGTACTTTCGTGCTAGTGGCATTCGGCCAAACGACCCTTCTCCATCAAATTAAGTAGTTTGATTTGGAATCGAGTCATTGTCGATAGCGTAAATTCCACTGGGTTGAAGGCTGTTCTTGGTTATTCACGTCACCATTATTCGGTTATTATCCGCTTTGATACGTTCACCATTGCTGTCAATTTAACGCACACGAGATCGCGCGGGATGTTGAGTAGATTGTGGGATATCTTCTATATAATGAAAATTGGTTGAGATTTCATTCCGAATTGCAAGATTTTTTTCCCTCATCGATTCGTTTTGGAATCCGCAAGGTTTGCATATAAAAAAAAGTTGGTGAATTTAAAGGGGAAATATAAAAAATGATTAGAACGCAATTTTGGGTCAGCTGTTGAGGAAAACATAACAAATGTATGGAAATTGATCTAGAATGCCGGTGTTGCAAATAATTCAATGTGACATTTGCAACACCCGAACAAAGCTAGGTTTATTTCGCGAGTTTTGAATGAAATAGTGGTAGTATTCGGTGGCAGCGAAGTGGGTAATTGTTATTATACAGTGCGATGGCAGTTTTCAAGTGATCAATCATTATGAGCAACAATCTTCGCGAGCTGGAGAAGCAGAACATAAACGCCAGAAAGACTTGAGAAGGGATGCCGTATTTTCTCGAACAGTATGATCACAACCAAGTTGTCCAAGTTCCTGTCTACGAAGATTGGAAAAAGTTCCACGCGGTCTGTCGGAAGATAGAGCTGCTGACCGACGAGTTAGACCAGAAGGAGTCTAAGGAGCAGTGGAGGACCCGTATTGTCGGCTTACGTGAGGAACGAGGAGAGCAGAATGTAAATATTGTGATCAAGGTTCTATTGCAAATTTAAGGCTGATCTCACACGTTTTGTTTTCTGTTGCCAATCCCGTCGTTCAACCAGTGCTCCAAGCCGCAACAGCCTGAATTCTTCTACACAGTTTCAGTGGACAGCTGAGAGAGTGGGTGACCTTTCGTGACATGTTTCGTAGCTTGATACACGATAATTAACAGGCAGCAGATGCGAACAAGTTCACATATCTGCAGTTATCATTGACTGGAGAAGCCCTCCAGGAAATCAACTCAATCAAAATTACGAGAATAAGAAATTGATCGTCAAGGCTCTTTTGGATGCGCTATGCTCTATCGAAGTGATAAGGACGGAGAGCTATGAATCATTGAACAAACTAATCGAGGATTTCGAGAAAAGTCTGTTGATGCTCGAATGAAAATACGGTGAACTGGAGCACCATACTTGTGTGCATGATTTGTATCGTGCGGGTTGTGTCCCTCTAAAAATTGCTTCCCGTTTTTCACCTAATAGTTCCTCAACATGACCACACTCTGAACAACATCCCTGGAGCCGTGTTGAATACGGCACTTGTCACTGGCAAATTGATATTAAACGGAAATCTCCAAAGTTTGTGTGCGAGGAAAATGAACAAACTGGATGAATTGCGGCAAACCCTGGTGAAATCAAAGATAGAAATCGGTTGCTTCACAGAATCCTGGTTGACCCCCCTGACATCAAGCTCAGAGGATAAGACCGAGTGTCTCGCTCTGGAATTTAGAGTGAATGGTTCAAAAATTTTGTTAATGGTTGCTTATAACCCGGTTCACTAGATTTTGACGTCGTGTGACCTTCCAGCGCTCGTACATATCGGAACAATGTAAACTACAATCTGAAGCTCATGCAAAATGCCATTCTTTCTATACCATTTACTGAACTTTATCAACCAACATTTAGTTAGCGTACACGACAACTGTACTTCACTGCGTGCAAGTAACAATCGATGAAATTCAAATCCATGGTTTACTGCAGAGGTTCGAAAATCTTTGTTAGAAAGGGACCTTGGTTATAAGGCTTGGTAAGCCGCTCCGCCGGACATGACACAATGCAAACGTCGGACGTACAACTACAAAGGGCTACGAAACCGAGCAACTACGATAGTACCAAGAGCCAAAAAGCATTTTACAGTGAGATTTTTGGACAGCCGGATCCAACCCGGAATATTGTGAAAAAGGTGTCTTGGTCTTGGAATTGGCAAGAACAAGTCTTTTCAAATATGTGATTTTGATCCAGATGAAATCAACAATGTTTGTTTTTAGAAAAATACAATAATATTAGGATTCACTAACCACAATAATAACTATCGACGTACGACCAGTTGCGTCTGCTTTCTCTTTTCGATCGGTACAGTGGTGGGAAGTCGTCAATGCCATTAGAACCGTCAAGTCAAAACGGCTTGGAACAGATAGAATACCAATTATTTTCTGGAAATTAGTCCTTTCTCTAGTAATCGATCATTTAACGTATATGTTTAACAAATTCATTGAATCGTCACTTTTTCCCGATGATAGGAAGCATGCAAAAATCATACAGTTGAACAAAATCCCCTTTTGAATTCCATAACCAATCTAAGGGGCCGTACACAAATTACGTAAGCATTTTTTCTGGGTTTTTCAACCCCCCTACCCCATATAAGATTTTTCCCATACAAATCATTTTTAATTTATATGGAGCGTAAGAAAATGACAGACCCCCCTCCCCCCATAAGTACTTACGTAATTAGTGTACGACCCCTAAGACCAATTGGCATTCTCTGGGCACTATCGAAAGCGTTAAAAAAAAACTTCAATGGCAAATAGCTTTTTTTATTGATCAAAACCGTTAACTATCAGACTATCAAGCTAGTTTTCGTAAGGGTCACAGTTGTAAAACTGCTGGGCTACGAGTTCACGATGTTTTGGTGTCAGTGCTGGAAAACAATTGGGAACAATTGGGCAATACAAATCTAAACCCGTTTGAATATATCGCAAACTGAAAAAAGCAAGAAGATAAGAACAATTCTCGCTAAACTTTTCAAAAGGACCTATATAACATTTTTTTCATGAATTAATTTGAATACTGCAATCAAAAGCTTTCATGTTGTTCTGTTAGTTGCGCCATTCAAATTAATTCCTAAAAAAATGTTACTTAGGTGCAGGGTTTGCAGAAATCGCTCTCAATAGATAACGAACAACAATAAAAGAGAGGCAAAAACTGTTCCGAATCATAACAAGCCATGATAACAAATTTATCAAACTTGTATACAAGTGCAAAAAACCAGAATTGGATAGGAAGCCCCAACAGAAAAATGGTGATGGCTTTGTAGTCGCTCATTTCGTGTGGGTTACTGCACAGCTGTGTAGAACAAGTTGAAATGCATCATCAGAGGTAGTACTCCCCGAATTTGGAGCTTCCTAAAAGAAATTTATCATGGGGTGTAGCCTCCCGAACCAGTTCTCTATCATGAAAGCTTGCGAAAAAAGTCTCTCGCGGTATGCTACATATCGTATATGTATACAGAGATGATAAGTGAGAGATTTGTTCATTATATTTAGGATTCAATCCCTGCTTAGGTGTTAAGTCACAGTCGAACTATTATAAAAATGTCTTTGTGACACTGGCAGACGACTCTGCTTCGGAATCGAGATCGCCAAGATCCAATATTTCACGTTCAAACGCCAACCGCTTTTCTAGCTGTTTCCATTCCAAAGTTTGTCTGGTTGAAAAGGCTTTTGCTTGCAGATCTCTGAGTTTGCCTTACCGACTCGATGTCTTCGAGGATACTTTGACTACTTGCCAATGGCTCCATACAGTGGCGTAGCCAGAAAATAGGTCTGGAGGGGGGGGTCTGAACATTTTTTCGTCTCTGGGGGGAGTTCATGTCCAACCAACCCCCCTCCCCCCGTGGCTACGCCACTGGCTCCATAATACGTCGTTCATCTGGTTCGAATCATTCGAGAACAGTGATGACGTGACATGATACTGTGTCTGTACTGTGCATATCGCCAGATATGTTGAAGATGCTTCAAGTTCCGTTGTTGCTATTTCCCTGCCGGAGTTCTTGAGCAGGTTTTGGAAGGTTCTTATACAGAATTGTTAGAAAATCTAACAGTCGCTGTTTGGGTATTTTGTAATTGGTCGAACCTCAGGAACCATTCGTCCAACTCATCACATTGCAACATCCATCCGACTGTTATCGATTTGACGACACCCGCAACTCGGTCCTGAGGTGATTTTTTTTTCCTTTGGATTAAAAATGACTATCCCCCTATATAGAGGCATTCGTGCCACATATTATCGGCATCATTGCCACATAATTACTTTAATTCAGACCACACAATTGTATTAATGCAGACACTAAACTGAGGCTTGGTCAAAAGCCGAATGCAAAGGGATTAGCTTGCGAATAAATCGACGAAGAAAGCAGTTCCAAGGTCTAATGCGCTGTTAGTATTTTTTCCATTAATTTGTAACTGCTCAAATCTTACGTTGGCATATCTTTATTAGCGTTCTTAACATGAAAGCACAAATAAACTCATCAATCCATCATATTACAAACAGGTGTGGGCCATTTACATCAAACACAATTTTATCGGGTCCGGCTTTCACCAAGTCTCTTCAGATTGCTCTTACACTCTCTTCTCGCCGATAAAACCCAACCGTCATAATAAAAATTAAACCTATATAATGGATTATCATCATAAAAAGCGAGCAAATATCCGGTGTAGGAAATTTATGACCAAGGGATTAAATATTAATGAATCTTTGCCGTCGTCCTTCGCCGTCACGCCGACCGACGTCGACTTTCTTCGATGATTTTTCCCACTTTCGAGTCCTCCCAATTGAACCATTACGATATTACAGCACCCAACCAACTTAGCTCCGCTTCGGCTAGTTCCGCACGGCAAGGACTGGGGAAGGATTATGGCTATCGCTTACCCGAAAGTTTGTTAAATCGGTTCCCCAACCGTTTAATCTTACATGACCGACGTCGTCGTCGCCGCCGACAACGAGATAGGACCGTCGTCGTCGACACCGAGCAAAGTACAAAGTAGGACATCGATTCGATAAGGGTTGGTCGGTGGCTTTTCATACTCTCACTTATGGTCGGGTGGACCTGGGCTCCATGCGGTGGAGTTTCCTTGCACATTGCTTACCCGCATCCACACATACACATCTCGCTGTTAATGATGCAGAAATAATTTAATTTACACTAAATTTATTCCACCGGCCGGTAGTCGCCACCGCCACCGTCGTCGCCTGGCGGTAACTTGCCTCCTTTGTGCGATACTCAAATCTCGAATGTTGGAAGGAAGCATCTTGAAACTTGTGCTGCAGCCAGACGAGACTGGCTAGCATAATTGTCTTTCAGGGTATGTGATGCACTAGAACTCTGTGTTAATTTCGAAGTTAGTTAAAATTAAACAAAAATGTTTTCAACTAGCGATTGGCGACAGTATTTTGCTTTAAACTGTAATTTGAAGGTGTAAATTGAATGAGACTGGCGGTGGAGCACAGACTCTTACACATTTTGAAGGGGAGTTTTAGTTACTTATATGAAAAATGTGTTATAACATTAGAAATGAGAAACGATTGATAAAATGAGTTTATCTCAGTTATTTGGATTTTTTTTAATCAAACAGAACACTTAGTATTGAAAGGATAGAGATTACAGATTCATCCACTTTTCGGATACCTTTTCGTATCGCCTACCCCTAAATTGATGGTTAGGCGAGGCGTTGGGGATTACACTTGTGCAGAAGATTACACGACGCCAGCCGCCATTCGCGCCAGGCGTTTTTCGGACTCGGGGAGTGTAATTAAGAAGCACAAGTGCTTCCCTCGTTTCACTCCTATACTCAATTTGAGTGTTCTGTTTAATGATTCAGAAGGTTCACGAGCGCTGCTGCCGTTTTTGCTAGGACTGTTAGCCGCCGCCCGAAAAAAAAACACATCGAGAGGGTGACTGGCCCACCAAAAGCAAGTGTCGAAGAGGAATTCGAGTTTTGGAATGGGATTTATTTCCGGTCTGGTTGCCTGAATAAACCAAGCCATGGCGATACAGATCCTAAGTAAAAGCTCGTTAAAAGGATAAAAATTAACTAGCTTTCGCTTTCAGGGATGTCCGTTGGCCGCTTTGCAGAATGGAGTTATAATGTGCGATTTATTGCATACACGTGTTGTATTCTGGGGTGAGGAAAATGCACAAATTTTGTTGCAGCTGTGATTTAACTTTTTTTCAGATGCGGTGTGCGTTGAAAAAGCGGAAATGTGGCTTCAAAATTCTCCCCATAGAGCACCGCTAACGAACGCTTCCAAGAACAAGATCCCTCTTCAACGTCCACTTTATAATTTAGTACAGCATCGGAACAATGAAACAATTTATTCCGCGACTAAGTAGCCGACTGATCCTAGCATTCCGATAAGTTGCCAGAAACAATCGTGCCCCAGTTCGGAAGCATTGAAGCTCGGGGTTTTGTTTTTTAGGGTCCGGCTTCTGCAAACTGCACTTCCAACAGCGAAGCGCATCACATCCAGAGGGTCTCTTATTGTTCGCAAACGAGTCCCGAGAACGGGCGAAGGAGGGGGGAAAAAACTCGAATCCGGAGCACATAATCGCGTTATCTCAGAAATCTAGCGCGCTTAAATACACGAGTTTAGTGGTGCTTGCTGCCCACATCTTCGCTTGTTGGCTCCTGCTGTAAGACAGAGAAGCGGCAGCAGCGCGAGCACCAAAAGAACACGGAAAATGATGAGAAGGTTCAGGTTTGGCATTATTTATTGAAATTTATAGCTGAATTAAATCTATCTTTTGCATGCGATCGGCGGATGCATTAATGTTGCATGGAATGAAAAATTGAAACGAGTAAGTTTGAACTAACTACCAGATTTGCACCAAGTTTGTGTTACGATGTTTTCGCTCAAATTTTGTTTCCCAATTGAGCTCGTATAATAATACTTTAGAAATGTGTTTTCTACCATTTTCATCTCATTTCGAAAGAAAGAAATACACTTCAATCCTTGCTACAACCAAAGTTAATTGTCTATATTGCCGGAGAGGAAATTAATCACTATGTCTGAAACTCGATCTGTGCAATTGCACGAAGATGTAATTTTAACCCCCAAAAATGCAGAAAAAAATTAATGAGATAAACTGAGATGTCAAATCAATGCTTCTTCCAGTTGTGGCAAATGTCGCCCCTAAAATTTCGTTTTTGTTTTAATTCGTTTATTTTGAAATGAATTCAGTTCTTCAATTGTCATGATATCGATGATGGACGGAAATATCGGAAAAAGACATAAATCACGGTTGACGTTGGGAAGTCGTCATCGATAATTTTCGGCCGGGTGTTCAACCATGGCTGAACGGGTATCCAGGAATCCAATGGTTTTAACACGCTGTTTCGGAGTTGAATCGCTGCAGAAAAGATTTCCGAGCAATGAACTGATTAGAAGGTCATTAAAGCGAAGCTATATTCAGATGGTATTTAAACAGAAAACAGAATACTATGAGAGTGATAGTTTTCTTGTTTCTGCCTGGTCGGTTGAGTATTTTCCCCCCTACTGACCTTGTTGAGATTATGGCTTCGTAGAAGAGGATTTTTAGCCGGGGTTGGGGAGTTTGCGTTTGCTCGTGTTTTATATTGAATAGAAAACGATCGTGCGATTAGGCGTACGTGTTTTTCTTATCATAGGTAGGACAAATATGAGAAAGGCCGAATTCTACCGTTTTTACTAAAATCCCGAACATGACTTATATTCCGAATACTCGCTTTTAAATAGCCATTTCAACTTTATTCGAAAACCTTAGGATCGTAGGGTTTTTGGTGAGAATACAAGCAAATTTTTGTATTTTCTAATATGAAAATTAATATGAATAAGAGAAAGTTTTCTTAACATTTTTCATAAAAGTAATCATGGCTCGGGAATGAACAAAAATTACAAACAAAATTCCAGGGATCTCTTCTCAATAACATTGTTTAGACAATTTTTCGCACATCTGGGCATTGTTTTTTTTTGCTTTTATGCTTTGCCCTTACGGGGGAATGCTGTGAATACTATTTTCAGTAATAGCTATTATTCCCAAAACACTTAGAACCTTTTCTTGAATTTTTTTTTTCTAAAACATTTTTTCATACGATTTTGAGTTATACATTTTTCAAAGTTTATGACGCATCAAGTTTTTTTTTACTATTTTTGTTTTCTTTCATATATCCGTAAGCCTTGCTTTAGGGCTGGTAGCGACCAATTCCGAAGTGGATGTTGGGAGGGAAAAACGACTTCTATTTTCTCATGTTCTTACAGCAAAATTACTTTGGGGATCCCTTACATATTTAATGTATCGCCTTTTAATTCGATTGCAGTACAATCATAGATGCAAATATCATTATTTCGATTTGAAAATAAATATTTTTATTTTACCAAAATATCACCCACTGAGGATCATAACTTCCTTAATAACTCAACAGTTACAACCGTGATTGTTGCGTCTGGTGCAAGATACAATCATTCTTTATCATATCAAACCATTAAATCTTCGGCAAACTACCGCAATTCGCTACAATGATATAAAGAACACATCGACGAAGAGCAATGGATTAATGCAGTGACGCCCTTATGATTCAAAGCACGAGTTTTGTGATAAAACATTTTTCTGTTATAACAAAACTGATAAGCATGTTTGTTTTAGGTATGCACCAAATAATAAACCTTTAATCATCTATTGGTTTCCCTGAAGCACCAGGAAGAATATCTAAAATTGAAAAGATTAATCTGAACAATAGTGCAATTGGTAAGGGAGACTGGGCAGACTTGATCTACTTTTCTCATTTTCGATGTATCTTAGCGTTTGCAATTTTCAAAATACGGGAGACTTTATTCCCTTAATATAATATCTATATCCTTTCCCGTCAAAAATTGCATCTCGTTTTATTGTCTCAATCGATTCTTTAGCTTATTTAAGGTCAACTTTCTCTATCTTTCAACTCTCTCTCAAGCGTCTAACTATTTTAAAAATCGAAAACAAAAGTTGAAAAATGCTGTACGAGTGAACCATTCTGAAAAATTCATTCGTTCAAAATCAGGCGGATGTTAGCCCAATCTTGAAAAACTACACTTTTTAATATTTTGTTTTGAATTCTAAGAATACTTATAGGAGTCAAAAAATATAATAATAATAAAAAAATAATTCTTTGGGAAAGTTGACTTTAAATAAAATAAAGAATCGACCGAGCAAAAACAATTTTTTTTTAGGGTAAACGTGAATTAGCTACTGGTGAAATGCCAATGAGAGCAGCGAGCAAAATGGCTGGCGAAGTTTCAGAGCGATCATTTTTCCAATTTCCGTAATTTCCGCCACGAACAAAGCATCATCCGACTTATACATAAAGCTTCATTCAAAAATAGTTAATAGTTTCAAAATAGTTGAAAATAGTGACTTTTTGCGAGAAAAAGTGACTTTAGTGACTTGAAGTCGAAAAACCCCGATTAATCCACCTAGCGGTGATGATGCCTTTCTCGTTCGTTCAAAATAGTTGATAAACATTTATAACTAAAATAACAATTGGTGAATAAGACTTATTTTTCACATTTATTTATACCAGATGAACCGGCCTAGGGTGGAAGATCTCGTAAATAAAGATAGATTGAATTGAAAATTCACATTTGTTATAATTGCTGCCGGATGAAATTTGTTGCAAGCAAATTGGATGAGGTTAAGTGCCCGGAAAATGTGATGAGGTTGTGCAATTGCACAAATCGAGTTTCAGGCATAGTATAAAAATTTGTATTTTGGCCATAACTTTTGAGCCCACAGTGAGTTCGGGCTGATTTTTAATGTGAAACAATGGGACAGGATTCGCCGTTTAAATAATCGGTTCAGGATAAGATTTCGAAAAATGAGTTAGATTTTTTTGCACACATGCACATACACATACTTCTTCTGAAAAAGTTCGTATCGTTTGCTTTGAATACGAAAAAAGCAAGAAAACGGTGGAGAGAAAAAACAAATGTTTCCTTAATTAAACTATTAAATCCAAGGGCCTCATACGCCTGTCACTGGCGTACAAAGCTCGTGTACTCTGCATCGAAGCTTAGAACCGGTGTTAGGGCGCAATCGTTAATGTGAACATTTTTATATTCGATTCGTTACTGTAAATAAATTCTTTTTCGAGTCCCTATAATCAAGCAGGTATCTCAAGCATCCCACATCGTTATATTGCTGCATGATAAAATATCGAAAACAAAAGCGTGCATAAAAATTGCCTCGCCATAACAAAAAGGTGGTAGAGAATTAACACTGTTGTTTATAGTTTAGAACCAAATCCAGATGTCGCACATGTTGGGGTAGAGATTCAGTGCTCCGCCTTCTCCCCCTGATTAAATCAAAAGATGTTTTAGTTACAAGATGTAGTTTGTCGCTGTCGTCGCTGTCCGGAACATCTTTTGCCGGCGATGATAGGGGAGCTAAATGTCAAAGAAGGAAAATCCATACGATTTGACAGCTTGATACCCAACATATTCCGGACAGCAGAACAAAGGGAACCGAAGCGATAATCTTTATCTAGTAACTAAAATATCTTTTATTAAATCGAAAACAAAAACCGAAAACGTGTACATGTGTGAACCGGTCTGCAAAAATTCACTCGATGTTCGTTCAAAATCGGGTCAATCTTAAAAAAACAGCACTTTTTCGATTTTTGTTTTGAATTTAAAAAATATTTAGTGGCGTAAAAAAATATAGGTTAATTGGGAATGTTGACCTTAAATAAGCCAAAGAATCTATTAAGGGAATGAACATTTTTTACGAGAAAGGTAAATTTTTGCTGATGAGCAGTTCCATTTTTGTTATTATCATTCAAACACTTTTCAACAAGATTTATAAATTTGATCCGACTTAAAAAAATCTGAAGAGAATTCTACTGGGGTTGCTTTTCTTTATATGGAAAGCATTTCGCAGTAATTGGTATGAATGTATGGTTAAAATATTTTAATTTCTAAACTGATCCAAC
Source organism: Armigeres subalbatus (assembly GCF_024139115.2). NCBI lineage: Eukaryota > Metazoa > Arthropoda > Insecta > Diptera > Culicidae > Armigeres > Armigeres subalbatus. The sequence continues at coordinate 389,020,464 of NC_085141.1, read as the reverse complement.
ATTATTTATCAGATCACTCCTTACAGGTAAACGATTCAAGCACAAAATCTGATAGATAACGCGTGACAGAGCTAGTGTTACCAAAATCAGCATTCTTGAGCTTATATTGTGCAATACTTTATATCGTAAATGATAACATATATCGGAAAATCGAAAATCGTTGCTTACCTTCGTGTAATTTGTTATGGATTATAGCAAGGCTGTTTTCGATCATTTAGTAATATAGTTTCGATAATTTAGTAGTTTGTCAATAACTCATTCCAGAGGTTAAATTTCAAAAGTGATATGTGGAGGACTTCTAGAGCGAAGGTTTTTACAACTCTGCCTAATTGTTGTTTCTATTGCACTAATAACAGAGTTATAGCGCTAGTTGCAGTAACTTATTATACAGACTGATCGAAATTTTGTTATCATTTAGTATTAGTAACTAGTGCTTTAACTCTGTTATTAGTTGAATTAAAACAACAAACTATTAGGCAGAGCTGTAGAAAAATAGTCGCACTAGAACTCTGCTGTAACACATTTTGACATTTAACCTCTGGAATGAGTCATTGTAGTTTGTGAATGATCGAACTAAGACTATTAAATTATCTAAAACATACTTGGATTATAGAAAAGTTTGAATACTTTTTCTACTGACTTCCAAAAATAGAAAATTTTCTCCGAAGCCTACCAAAACTCATTTTCTCCTGCATAATCCGATTGCTTTTTATTTGAATTCTTCTAACAGACATGCTGTCACTATGAACGCGGTTCCATTTATTTGGTCTGGCGAAGTCCAAGATTTAGGACTTATGTATAGCATGAATGAATTAACTATCAAAAACCACACAGAAGGTATGCAAGCAAAAAGGTACAAAAATAGTAAGTGAATATTCATAGAAAATCAAAATCTTAAAATATTTTTTTGATTTACAAACTAATTGTTAGGCCAGCCATGTTTTACATATACTGTGTCAATATGGGTTATTTGCTGCAACGCCAGGAAGAATGCATTTACAGAGGATTCAAAATAAAATGTTGAAATTGATTATGAAGTTGCTTCCCTGCGCACCAAAACAATAAGAATATTACATGTGACTTATTTGAATGAAATGACACAAAAGCACCTGACGTAAACTCAATCGTACCGTTTTGACTCAAATCCCGAACATGACTTATATTCCGATATAACTAAACTTTTTATCGGTTCAGTTCAGATTATATGCCACCGAACCAAAGCACAGCCCCCGGTGCGTTACTGCACGTATGCACAAGCAGCCTATGTCTTGATGTAGTAAAATAGTTATTTATTGCAAATCGCGTAGCCTCTTGTTCTTCGAACACTAATATTCCAAGAAACAAAAATAGTTCAGTGGTTACGTGATAGGCTCTCATTCAGAGGTTATATGTTCGATCCTCGTGTAAGTCATCTTTTTTTTTTCAAAACTCATATTTTCTAGGTGTGTGGTATAATACGCATTGCAAGAAAAATTTTGAATACTAGAAAATTCAAGCGCCTTTAAAAAAAATTGTATTTAATATTTTCCATGCTAATAATCAATGGAACGTAATGCTGTGTATTGTTTATATTTATATTCATGACATTTCTATAATTGAATCCATCTAATTATTTGGAATATTTGAAAGAATTCAGGTCTGAACTTTAGATTATGGAGGTAGGAAATGAAACATAAATACATAAGTTGAGAATCGATATGTACTCAACAGTTTTCTTTAATGATTGTTAGCAGAAACAATATAGCTTTTGATTTATCTTGGTAGTAATCAAACTTGCCCACCGAGTTTCAGTAGACAGTAAACATAAGTAGGAAATTATATTCTATTGCTTCAATGCACAAAAGAAAATATGCTTTACTGAATAGAAAAGACATAATTATTCAATAAAATTAGAAGCTTGCGAGTTTATGGTGCAGCAGACGCTATATCCAAGGAATTGAGACCGGGGATTTCCCTCTGCGCGTTATTTCCGCGGAGCTATCCAAAATTTTCTTTTTTTTTCCGTAATACATACTCATGAACCAGTTTCCCCAAATCTCATTTGCTCGGATCAACATTCAACCCATCTGAGCTAAAAATAGAACATTGCCGCCCGCAATGCGATGTGTGTTGGTGATGCTTCCTTCGGCAATATTCATCCGACGGCAAGAGACTGAAGCGAATGCGCATGCGTCCCGCGTCTTCCCGCACACCAGCTGCGCTCCCATATGCTGATTGAACGCCACAAAGAATGATGCATGCATATGCGTATAAATAGAACAGAAGCACGGCTTGCCGCTGATGCTACGATGGTTAAGCCGACCGATCCACAGTGGCGGAAACCCAGCCAAACCCAAAACAAATCGTTCTTTCGTGAAGCTGATATTATTTTAATTTTGCACATTTAGTCAATGATAATTCCTCAATTTGTTAATTTTAGTTGGTAAATTTAATTTTTGGTGACTTGGTTCAAGTTGATGGTGTAACATATATGTATGGGAAAATTAAATTTGACTAAATTTTGTATCGGGAAAGATTCGGAAAGAACTGATATGATGCATTGAAATATATATTTTGTCACTTAACAGTGGTTAGTTTGGCGAATTGCGCCTTGCTGCACCCAAGCGGAAAATTTACTGTTTCAAGGTTAGAATTAAGACGCTGCTGTGATCCTAAGTCTTCGGCTTCCGGAAGTCTTTGGATAGCATAGCATATGTCGGATAACTATTTAAATTTTAAAATGAATTCAGCGTTACAAAATTACTGTTTGGTTAAATATTAAGCGCAATCGTAGGTTAAGTCTGGCATTTGTATGGGGACCACCACTGCGCTACGGCACATTGCCATTCCTTCTTTTAGGCGCATTCGAACGGGAAAGCGTTGAACGTGTTAAACAAAGCACGATGCTTTTTGAAATTGCTATATATGACGACTGAGGAGTATTTCCAGGCTGTTATATAGGGTATTTGTGCTTTTCTTAGCGCTTGATAACAATAAGACATGAGAAAAGTTATGTCTAACGTTTAGCAGAGAAGAAGATTTTTAATTATTGAACGGATATCCTATCGTAAAAAGGTCACTCCAAATTACTATTTAGTAATTTGCATAGGGCACCCGTAACCTGAGCGGTTCTTATTGATACTTCCCATTATTATACACATATGTGTTTACTAGTTTGGATGTAATTATGCAATTATACCAATATAATTTTGCATTAACATCCTCCAATCAATAGTGAATCTACTTTTATCTCAATTAAAGTAACAGCGTATCCAAGCGATTTCAATAGTTTATCTATTAAAGCATCATTACTGGGCGCGAGTGTTTTGATCATCCTCGCAGCGCTGTCATTTTAGTTTAGTCACTCTTTTGCGCACTGGTCACTATTTTGGGTTATCATTTTGGTGGCTGCATTCCGTACAGGTGACATTTAATATTTCATCAAATAGCAGCGGTGTTATCGCGCTACCAAATTTGATCACTTGTCCGCTGCGCTACTGTTTTAGCAGCGCGTTTTGTAGCGACCGGAAAAGTGTCAAGTAATGATACTGCGCTGCCAAACGGCTTATACTCACCACCGGCAATCTTGCTCTAAAGTAATGTATTGAAACTGTATATTTTAATAACCAACGGTAAAAGCTAATATTTTCCTTTCTCAATCCATTGATACATCCAGTATAGGAATCGGTACCCTAGCAGGATAAACTCTGATGCTTATAGAGGTAATGAATATATGCCCAATTCGATGATTTATATTTGTATGTATCTTGTATTGATGGTGCTGTGGTGTAGTAGCCGCTTCCCGATCAAGAGATCACAAGTTCGAGTCCAGTTTGGAGCATTTTGCTTTTTTTTTTTGCACGTAAAAACAGTTTTTTGGCCATAACTCCGAAACGCAAAGTTCAATCGATCTAATTTTGGGACTGCATTCCGCGTCGAATGCAACTTGTTGCGAGCAAATCGGATAATGATAAATGCCCAAAAACGTGTCTCATATTGTACACATACACACACACACACATACATACACACATACAGACATCACCTCAATTCGTCGAGCTGAGTCGATTGGTATATAACACTATGGGTCTCCGAGCCTTCTATAAAAAGTTCGGTTTGGGAGCAGTTCTATAGCCTTTCCATATACTTAGTATACGAGAAAGGCAAAAAGATACTTTTTAGTGACTTGCCCGAAAAAAGTGACCAAGTCACTAAAAAGTGACCCGCTACCAGGCCTGTGCTTATGCACATCGGAAAAGATTCTGTTCTAGAATTTTTATTATAGGTATTTCAATATTTTTACAAGCGTTCGGCAGTGGTAACAGATACCACAAGTTTATCCAAATGTTTAATGGTTTCAAGTAACGATTATTAACTATGTACGAGGACTCTACCTCCGATGTAGACGGTATGTTTGATGGCTTGATAGCAATCCTGGGGGACTGAGGTGCATACCGATGTGCTTTAGTAAAGGTGTGAGCCAAAGTCCTCCAAGTCTGTATTAGTCGAAAAAAATAATGTTAATATTTCCACCCACAGCAACGGGTGAGCGGGAGTAGTGAAATGTCACGTCTGTTGTAAAAACAATGTACTGAGTATGCCAGACGTGACGTCACATTCAGTCGCCATCAGCCACCTTAGGCAACTCAGCTGAGAGTTTCTCTCAAAAGAGCGAATGCTCGTTGAACAAAGGTATTTTTTTTTTGGTTCAGCTGATAGAGGACAAAAGCTCATTTGAATTGAAATCATTTGAAATTTGAATTTGAAACCACAAGATCCTAAACCTTTAAATCAGTGTTGTGTGCAAAAGGACAAAGGATTGCTTAATATTGTGTGCTACGCTTGTATAGATTAGACTTCATCAGAATGATGGATTGGCCGAGGGAGGAAGTCTAGTATGGTGAGATAAATCCAATTACCTTAAGGATACCTATTTTCTAATACTAATATAGCTAGGTCTTTCTCAGCCTTTATTCCAAATAGTAGTTCGGAATAGACACAAAAACGTTGCTAGTAAGGACTAACACTTTATTGCATACATCTAAAAAGTTTGTATGCAACGTCATGCTTCACGTGACCCCTACATTTTCCTCAACGTGTATCGTTAATTATAAATGAAAAAGTATTCTCCATTTTCAATGAAAACATGGGTCTACATGTCTACATGGAGACAAGAAGAAGGTGCATCAAACATCAACTCAACTTGTTGTACTACAGGAAGTTGTAAAGCATACTAATAAGGCATGTTAATTTGTGCTTGAATTAATTTTTCAATCACTTGTTTTAACAATTTTTGATATTTGTTATAGCATGAAACGGTATGTGGATGTTGCTTAATTACAAGTCCGATTAAAAACGCAATATTCAACTGAAATCGTATGAAATGTTTTTTTTTGTTTATTTGATATCTAAAAACCTCTTACAACTAGATACCCATTCATTTTTTCGATCTGCATTTCTACAGTTCGTCAAAATCACACAACCACAGCAAGATTTGATAAAGAAAATAGATTAATTATTTTATTAAATATCAATTCACTTTACGCGATAATGTTAAAAAAAAATCAATTTACTTGCAAAATCCTCAAACTCTTGCGAGTTTGTCATTCACTGAATTTTTCAGGAGCAACATTGTGATCACCGGGCGAGTTTGATGCTATTCCGCGTTGTAGTCTTTAGGAATGCGTGTTTCAGACTCCGCTGTGGGGCCAACTTCGGTGTCTCGTGCTTAATTCGAAATCGATTCAAGCGAAAGACGCTGAGGACGACTTTGCCGTTGCTGTCGGGATTCGTATCTGTGGGGATTGCAGTACGGTGGAGTTTGATGGAGTGGTACTGGCCTCGTCTTATGACAGGTGAAGACATATTTAAGACTAATAGTCTGTTGCTTGTTTTTGTTCCAATACAATTTTAATTAATTACAAATTTTAAATTAATTACAAATGCATAAATGAAATCCATCAAGGGTAGAAATAGCTAAAAAAAATAAATGAAAACATATTCATAACCCACACACAAAACATGTAAACGACATGCTAAATAAACAAAAAAAAGTAAATTGTCAAAATATGTTTGACTGTCCATTCACATTTAACCTCAAGTTGAGATGCAATGAAGTTTGCTGATTGACATTGGCTTTCCGACAATGTTTAACAACCGTAATTTTCTCCTTATTTTCAATTTAATGCCCAATCTTTCTCTACTTTCCTTGCGTTGAAGAAATTAAAGTTGCGGGCGCTTGAATCAGAACTCAAATACACAATCGCTCACTTTGAGCGATTGATTGTTTATCCTCGCGAAGGATAAACAATTAAACAAGGTCCTTGGCCTTTCTCCACCTTTCTCAGGGATTTGAACATGCAGCTTTGAGAAAGGCCGAAACGTAGGAAACTAAACCAACGTGTCGTTTTGATTTTTTTTAGACTGTATCCTTTTAGTGGGTTTCATGAGCCTTAACTCAATTGGCTACAAAGCAAGACCATGTTAAGGGTGACTGGGTTCGATTCCCGGTGCAGGTCTAGGCAATTTTCCGTTTGGAAATTGTCTTGACTTCCCTGGACATAAAAGTATCATCGTGCTAGCCTCATGATATACGAATGCAGAAATGGTAATTTGGCTTAGAAACCTCGCATTTAATAACTGTGGAAGTGCTTATTGAACACTAAGCTGCGAAGAGGCAATGTCCCAGTGGGGGATGTAATGCCAATGAAGAAGAGTGCGTCGAACTGTTGGCTACAGTGTTGTGCTGAATCATTATCAGACGATAAAGATTGCAATTTTCAAACAGTAGGCGAGTTGTCACCGTCGACAACTTCTCAAATTTTGTACTCAAACGATAATAAACACAGAATTTTCATTCAAACATTAATCTCTACTAATATCAGCTTATTGTCAACAGTCCCGTTATATCTTCTATTTGGCGTTATGGTTTCATGGTAGTAAGGAAAAAGAGTTCAATATGTAACGGTAAATCCTTCAAATCAAGATACGAATTTTGAACGATTCTTAAACGCTGGCGAGTTTTTATCACTTGATAATTCAAAAATAAGATCGCGGGAAAGATTGATAATTCTCTATTTTTTGAAAATTTGATTTTTCCCATCTCTGGTTGTCCACTTGATGCTCAAACCAACACCCTTAACTCATTCGACAGATTTATGTGAGTTTCTCAACAACTGAACAGTTCAGTAGGTAATCATTTCCCAGATTTTTTTTTAGATTTTTGTCCTCCATTGTCCAACTGGAAAAATCTGAAATTGATTTAATTGTGTATATAAGTAAAGCTGTTTTTTTGAATAATATTTTTATAGATCTAAATTAAATTTATCGATCAGTATTGTAGCTTAAATAACCTAGATAATATGAACTACAAAATCATGGGTAGGACAATACTTTGACTGCTCCATCCAGGACGATTCATGCGTAGAAAGTTTGAGAAATTAATGAGAAAGTAAAGCCTTCAGTTAATGTTTGTTCATGTTTCACATTGAACGCAAAACGATCACGCGACCAAAGAAGAGTTTGGTTCTGCTTTGTGCGGTTGATGCGATACTTACAATAACAAATATACCTTCCTGCGATTTTTGTAGAGATGCAGAAGTGAAGATGGTCTCTAAATAGCAAAAACACCTACTAAAGTTTCTTCCTGAAGTAACGACGTTCCCGGCGCCGTTTTTTATCTTTGTATTTATTGAGTTACTGAAACTTGCGCAGTGAGAATTATTGACTAATCCCAGTCAGAAGTTCTGTTGATTTGATGTGTAATATCACAGATTCTGGTCAATCAAAGAGTAACAACCATAGCTATACTCAGTCAGACAAAGCTAAGCTAAGAGCCAAGGCATCTCGTATGTTTGTCAATATTCCGTAGCTGAATCGAGGAATGCCAAGCTTTGGACACCGGCACATCACATGTTCTAAGGAGTTTTGTGCCTCGCAGATTTCATAAATGGTTCGCATGGGTATATCACCGAAATGATTTATGAATATCAGAAGTGACCAGTGCGAAGGCGAGAGATACTTGCTGGTCCTTAAGACTGGGCATGTCGTTCCAGGGTGCCGTGAATCGTTTGACGTTCCGTAACTACGTGGTCCTGGAAGTTTTCCATTGGTTCTCCCAATCACGGCAGACGATCTTTAAGATCCAGGCTTTAACTTTATCCAGAGGAACCGTAGTCGTGGAATGCTTCCAGCAAGAGTGTCCACGGTGACGTACCTCAATGTGCCCCGGGATCTTGGCGATGGTTGTCTATTGTTGGTGGCAAGCTAGAATGGGCTGGGTATATGGGAGTGTTGGTGGTTGGCGATGCCACTGGCGGAATCATTTAGGACTTGGATCGGTTTGTCGGAAGAAATGATAGCGTCTAAAACTGTGGTTTACGCAAAGCAGACGCTGCATTGTTCAGGAATGCCATCCAACACCATTAGGTTGTTCCCAGTAACGTAACCCTTCTCTCGAAACGGAACCGTCCTCAACTTAGCAGCTCGGCGACCGATCTTCGTAGAACTTCCGTATTGTCCCCTCTTTTAAAGTGCCTTATAGTGGAGTGGTTTATGGTGGCAGTGGAGAGGCCATCGTGTACAGGTTCTGTTCCACTTGAAAAAATTTCTTTTGGCAAATTGCTACCTGCTTCGGCGCAGCAGTTATGGAGGGAAGAAGTCCGGAAGCTTTTCAGGGGCACTAGTTGAAGACTGGGAAGATTGTGCTGACAAGCTCCCGACATGCAACACAAGTCAGGTCCAGTCCGTACAGCAGTTTGCTGTCAATCAACGCTTGGCCGAAACGGTACCGAGTGGTCCTGTTATTTGTCCAACGCGGTCTTGATAAGGTTTCAACAAGGTTGAAAATGAAGGACAAAAAACAGTCTTCGGTCAATGGAAACTCCGTGGGCCTTGTCCTTGAGTTTCCGGTTTTGGATCGGCTGCACGTTAATATTGAATCCAAGGGCCAGAGATGTGGTGCCGTCTGTTGCACACATACCCGCGAACACTTTTTTCGGCCGATATGGTGAAGCCAACCGATGAAGCCCACCAATGAACTGCGCTACCCGCTGCATAGATTCAGATACTCGCCTAACTCCTCGTAAACGAAGATGTAGATGTTGCTGGCAACCAGAAACAGGGTTACCGGTGAACATAGATTTCTACGGGCCTTAGTTTCCTCTGAGTAGGTCTTGGAGGCGGAGTTACCGATTCGAAAGGACCAGCGGCAAAAAAAGTTTTGAACAAAAGCTAAAATGTTACTAGTGAAGGTGGTTACCCGCTACTCCAGCACTAGTGGGGTCCTAGTTTGGTTGAAAACCTTCGAAACATCCAGAGATTGACTTGGACTACGTTTCCTAATCCGGTTAAGTACGAACTGACCGCATACCCCAGACGAGATGTGTTGGCGGAAGTCCGTCAACTTCAAGCTTTTCACGTTGCCTACGAGTAATCAACCTCTCGACGACCTTTGACACACAGCAGATCAGCGAGATCGGCTGGTAATCAGCGGCGTCACGAGAGGAGGTACTTTTTTTAGAGACCGGAATGATCGGAAAGCTTAGTCGCCACTTGTCGTGAAAGGTTTGTCTGGCCCAGGTTTGATTAACCAGATCGTGGAATACTATTTTCGTGGTAGGCAGAAGGTTTTTCAGTACCGGATAGCCAATTTCATCCGGACCGGACATTGCATTCCGTTGTTTCTGGCAAGAGCGAAAGGAAGGTCGACGAACGAAAAGGGCTGGTTTATTGGAGAACCAAGCAGATCTAGTGATACTTAAAAGTTCTGGAGTGTCAGGGCCCTGGTGCCTGTCAGTCGTTGAAATTCGGCTGGTTTGCGACTACCAATGTGAGTTATTTAAAATATTTCCCGAGTGCATTGGTCACCTCCGACAGGTCGGAAATAGTTCGGTCTTGTGAATCGATGTGAATGGGGAAAGATCTAGGCTAGCCGCTTAGCGTATTGACTTCTCCCCATAATTCGGCGGGTAATTGATGCCAGAATGATGGAGTCAAGGAAGTCCTCGCACTGCTTCCTTTTAGACTTTTGGATGATCGTATGATATTCGTATTGTTTTTGCTTATAGTTCTCCAATGTACTCAAGTGTAATTACTTTATTTAGGCGTCCAGAAGGAAGCCTCCTGAGGGCTTGGAGGGCCTTCCTTCTGACTTTGGCGGCTCGACGATGACTTTCGAGAAATTAGAGAGCATTAGCGAGATACTTCTTTCTAACGCGCGTCGAATGTGGTTATCTAATGATTTCCTGTCAGCAGCATTATAACACCATCAAGGCCTCATAGTGACATCGAGGGGAGAGGCGTTCGCAATGACGATTATTGGGTAGTGGTTGCTTTTGTAGAAGTCAGGGGCTAGCTCCCATTTACCACGGCGACAAAAGATCGGCTAGCAGTGGTCATATCAATTGCGGTGGCCGATAGTCCATTGTTAAAGATTGGGGAACCGTCATTGAGGGAAACGAGATAGGCCTAAGTCTCGAATAGGGCGACGCCACGGGGATCAGACCTACAACCACCCCACGTCGGATGGTTGGCGTTTATGTCTCCAACAAGTAGAAGGGAACAAGGGACATCGCCGATGATACTACCCACCTTTTGCTTAAATCCTGAGATTTCTCTACTACAGGGGAGGTAAACATTCTCTATACTGATGGAAATGGTTCCTCGGAGTCAGACTGTTGGGACTTATGACCCTAGTTTGTGTCCCCGGGGTGCCCGAAAAACGGCCTACGGTACTTAACACTCTTAAAATTGGTTAATAGCAAAATTTGGAACTGACGTGACATATACAGGGTGAACAGGGTTGCTTGTCAGTAAAACAAATATTCATAAAATCAAAACAAAAGCTTGAAAATCAACAAACGTTTTATTTTTACAAAAGTATATACCTATTCTTTGTAAATTACATGTATAGTTCAAATCTTTCTCCTTTTTCTTTAATTACCATCCGCAAACGCTTTTTAAATGAATCGCAACTGGCACGCACGGTTTCTTGGGGCATTTCTTCCCAAATATCGGTCAAAAGCTGCTTAAATGTCTCCAGAGTGTGGCCCTTCGTGCTTCCGATTTTACTGAGCATGTATCCCCATGCATAGTAATCCAATGGATTGAGATCTGGTGATGAGGCGGGCCATTCTTTTGATGAAATGAAATGCGGTAATTTCTGGCGACACCACTCCTGTGTGGCTTTTGACTGATGAGAAGGGGCGGAGTCCTGTTGAAAGCAGTAGTTACCACCTGGGATCAACTTTGAAGTATGGAGCAACAAATGGTTCTTCAAAACATGTTCGATGTAGTAGTTGGTGTTGATTTTTACGCCAGATTCGATGAAAAGCAGTGGTAACTTGACATTTCTCGAAATTCCACCCCAAACCATCACTCTCGACACATTTTGAAACCGTTGAATAGCCAATTTGGCCTTGGGAACATCAGTAAGCTTTGCTCCATACACACGATCATTCTGTTGATTGTGAAAATCTTGCAACAAGAACATCTTCTCATCGGAAAACAGGATTTCACAATCAGCGTGCCACTAGAATAGGTTCCTTACTCCGTACCACTCTTGCCTGCTTCTGCTTGTCCTGCCACTGTTTCTTGTATGCTTTGAGTCCCAAGTCTTGGTCGACGAAGGTCCTGAATGTCGTTTGGTAAATATCAAGTTACCGGTCATCAATCGTCCTGATTGACTAGAATTGCGGTGAATCCGCTCCCTGACGCACTTAATCATTTTTTGGTCCGAACTGTTGGTAGAGGTCCATGTTTTTGGCTTATTTCATTCGTACCAGTCCTCTTGTATCTTTTAATGGTACGGAAGATGAATCTCTCGTTGACGCCGATGTGTTTGAGCTTTTTTAATATCTCACATGGTCTTGTATTTTTCAAGTACAAATCGATTATCAACTCGCGTTTTGCATCCATTGCTGTATCAAATCAAAAACGAACAATTTCCGAAAACAAACTACATCTGTCAAAATCTATATGAATACACTTTTGAATGGAAATAGTTAAATTTGATAAAATTAAGTGTACTAAGAAATACTTATGGTAGAAAATCACTGACAACCAACCTTGTTCACCCTGTACTAAGAGTCAATTCAATGAAAGATTTGACGACAGTGGTTGAGATTAGTGACATTTTAGTTAATAATATTTTGAAAACTTCAACAGCAATGTTGAAATCGATTTTTTTCAGTGCAGTATTAAGTTAAAAAAATTTTTAATGATTTTTCCGAAAATTCACTAAATGTACAATAGTTGTCATTTTTAAATCATCCATCTGGAAAATATATCAATAAAAATGATTTTTTTTAAATATCTAGACCTAATCAGAATTTTTTTTTCAAGCAATGTGGCTTTTATTGACAAAGTATACATGTTCAGGAATTTTTTATTGAAATTTGGGAGAGAGCTGCCAACTCGCTTGGCGCAATACGCTTTGGCGTGTACTAATTCGGCCAAAGGCACCCCACGGAACTTGGGACAAATAATTTTCTTCATTACCCCATTCGACACTACCTTTCCATCCCATACTTTGATAATTGCTCAAGGCATAGCTAAAGTTAATATCGTTTTTACTTAATCTATTAGAATCCGCCTGGTATCGACAAACGAACGTGGAAGCCATCAATTAGAAAAAGCAGCCTTCATTCTACAGAAATATAATGACATAACAACTTCAAGATTAATTATTATTACAACGATTACACCAGTTCCATCCCGTGAATAATTTTCATTGAAGCAATCACTACTTATTCGTTCGTTGGTCTTGAGCTCCCAGCGCCATCCACAATCGTTGTTACACAACCAAAGTCTTTAATTCAGCCATTGTCGTGACTACTTTACACTTCTTCAGCTAAAAACTTTGCACAATTATCAAACTATCTCATCTCCTCCGCCACCAGCGAAGCACAACGGAGGAAACTAATTTCCCCGATCGATTCACACCGGTTGGGGTGACGGCGGCCGGCGGCGGTGGTGCGGATTTCGGCAGCGAGCGAGTCCGCTGGCTGCTTCCAGACATTCTAGACGACCGACGCTGTGCCGTGCACTTTCTTTCGAATGGTCGCCTTCCGGCTATTGTCCTTGTGCGAGAGAACCGAGCGCAATATCTGCCGAAGTGAACAAAGGGAAGAACCAAAGACATTCAATTTCAAAATGGCTTGTGTTATTTGCTTGTTTTCCTTATCCACGACCACGACAAAATTACAGACAATTTTGCGTCGGATGAAAATTTGTTGCGACTCCGAGCAACCTTTTGCCACAGGAGAAATGCTTTGTTTCACTGCGGCCTCCCTCCACACTTTTCGAAGACGATTTTCACGTCTCCATCAGTCTTGGCTGTAGCGGTTTTTGTTGACGGTTTTTTTTTGCACAGTTGGCGCTTTACGCTTCCCGAGCGAAACTTGAAAGCCAGTTGAGAACATTTTCAGATGTTGTGAAATAGCTGATTTTGTTTATTCACTTATTGTTATGGCATTGAATACAGAATTTTTCTTTACTGTTTCTGCTTATTGCGATAGTAAAATTAATAATCATTTGACCTATCACATTCAGAAATAAAAAAGAAAATGTTCTGGAACTCAAAAATCAAATTTAAAAACAAATTTTGATTTTAAATTAGCATAGACATCAAAACATGTTCATCATTTTCTACCAGTATGATGTCAGACTCTGCTCGGGTGGCGCTTCACATGGGAAGACAAGGGCAGCAATTTCACTACAACTTCTTCTGGGCTAATTTTGGCAAGTTTGTTTCGGTGTTTTCTAATGGACAAATTATGCAAAGAAAAGCTTGCTGTAATATTTTTCTTTTCAGTTTTTCTCGTTTTGTGATTTCGCCAACCTCCAGCTTAAGGTTTTCCTCGAATTGTTTTTCTTTTTTATTTATGGAGGTGGGTAGGCTGGAAAGGACAAAGTTGAATCTATTTGGCTGTGTGTTCGATTCGAAATCATTTCGGATCCGATTCCGGATGGTTGGGTTTGCGTGTTTTATGTTTATAGCTATTTATGGCAGAAGAAAGGTTCTCCCCAGCAAAAAACCATATCCGCCCAAAGGCCCCAAAATAGTCACTCTATCCCTGTGTTTCGAAAATAAACTATCAAACGGGTCCGGCCCCTGCTGGGCCAGCAATAAACAGTCGATTATAAATTACCTGGAAATGAACTTGTCCTTGGTCGACCCAGCCGATGACGATGTCCGCTCCGTAGATAGTGCCGTCCTTGGAGAAGCCCAGCCCGATGTAGCCGTGCGTGCGGGCTTGGACCTCGAACGTTATGTCGTACCCCGATATGCTCCACAGCAACCGGTAGTCATCGTCCAGGAACACCGAATGATCCCAATGGGCCCCGAGGGTACTGTCTACCAGGCACACACTCACCACCACCAGGGAATAAATCACACTCGCCATTTGGCTGCCAACGAATCGACCCGGGCACCCGACCACTTCACAACCCATTTTCACCCTCCGAGATATGAACGAAACCCTCTTGACACGATTCGGAGTTTCTTCTTAGGATAGCTCGAATTTTTTTCACTTCTGTTTCACCACTCGTGGCAAAACAATAATAGCTTCTGCGATGGCACTCTTCAAGTCTCACGCTCCGGATGGCTATGCAGCTTCATCTCGGATTACATACTTGCGTCTGTCATCCAGCCGAAAGCACTCTCGAGGAAACACCTTCACACTGCCAGCGACAACGTTCCTAGGGCTTGCTCTCAGATCTCCGAGTTCTCGTCGCTGCTATTGTCGTCGTCCTTTGCCTTCCAACGAAAACCAAACAGTCACTATAGCCTTAAGGGATAACGGCAACGGTTACAGCAGTGGAGCCGCACGTGGATTCTGCGACAACGTGATGCAAGGAAACAATTTTCCGCTCGCTGAACACCTGTGCGCACGTGTAATTTGTGCTCCCACAGCGCTGCCTGCCTGCAAATGTAAACCAGAAAGAGAAAACGAATAAAATTTAATAACTTGGCTGGGGATTTTGTACCGGTATGGCTCACGAAAGTGGTTCGAGAAATGATGACTAAACTGCAAGTGACGGTTGTCTACTCTGTGGACTGTTTCGTCCTGGTTTTGATCTAATTCTGTCAATGTCGGGTTGTTAATAACGAGTGAGTGCTTGGAGTTAGTGTGCACCTGATGGCTGCAATTGAGTAATCGCCAGGAAGAAACAATGCAACGTGTTTGCTTGATGCAGTGTTCGAGTTTTCTGACTGCCGATGACCACAAAGTAAAATTCGGAGCAGGTCGCCTGCGGAACGAATATAAACCGCAAAATTGAACTTTAACAAGAGGGACAATTCTGATTCAATCGTGGTGAAGCTACTTGCTTCCGCAGATATTGTTTTCAGGAACTTTTTCCCTCCTATATTTATGTGTTTAAATTGGCCATGAATTGACTTGTGTGTATCTTCTGAAATAAATATTCGAACAATCGCAATGTAAAGTTCACAACATTTACCTCACCATATTTGTTGCAGAAAAAATGGCGCAACATTGTCTTTATCCTCTGCAGATAAGGACAAAGTCTTATCGCTATTCTCTTTTGTTGCTTGTTTTTGCATTTTGACGTTGGACAACGTCTTACCCACAGGTACTGGGTGTCAAATCAAAATCTAAAATTGGGGTCTGTCTTTATCTTTCGATGGATTTTCTAGATTTATATATCAATCGACTCCGAAACTCTCCAAAAATTTGTCAATTTCATTGAAACTTATTTACGATTAACTATTGAAAATTTTAACTCTTGTCCTACCCAGTAAAAATATCAGAGCCAACCAATCTCGTTCATGCATTCCCAACACGGACATCAGAATGATGTAAGTTACGGGCCTTGTGATTAGAAATGTCGTAAAATCTCGATTAATCGATTAGTGTCAAATCGATTACTCTCGATTCTTGACGATTATTGAATCGATTCATCGTTGAGTAGTGATTGATACAAAATTAATCGACTATCACAACGATGAATCGATTTATCGAAGTAATCGTCATCTTAGAGTTGTCGTAAAATCCCGATTAATCGGTTAGTAACTAATCGATTACTTCCGATTCTTGTATATTATTGAATCGATTAATCGTTGGGAAGTAATCGATTCAAAATTAATCGATTATCACAAAGATTATTCGATTAATCGAAGTAATCGATTAATTTGCGACAGCTCTACTTGTGACCCACCTTTTTATTTCCGGGTATAAAAAGGCCCATGATTTGCGCTCGCGCGTCATTTCTGTACGATGGTCCACTGTGAGTGGTCACGTAGAGCGGAAACGAAAAGCACACAGAACGATAGCGTTGGTAGCGGTCCTAGCATCGACAGCGGTGGGATCTACTTATCTATAGAAGTTTAGCGGAAAACGTTCGAGTGGCTATCGTCGGCGTCAGCGGCAATCCAATGAAATTTTCTTGCATGGTTCTGAATCTGGTTTATTTGCAGAACGTATAAATTGATTCTTTTCAAAACCACCATTTTATACTGTGGAAGGTTATTGTGTCAAGAATTTCGTTCAAAGTGCAAATTAATCGCATTGCAACGCCAGAAATTTGCCGTCCGTAGCAGAATCACGAGCACGCGTCGGTGGGAGATGCTACACATATTTATTCATATGGATAACATCAGTGGCAGCCAAGTGAAATTTTCTCAAGATTCTTATTTGGTTTTGCTACTGTTTGTGATTGGGAAGGCGGATTATTGAAAATAAATCGGTTCTCTTAAGGACCACAATTTTGTGGAAGCAAAGGTTTGTTCTCAGGGCCACCATTCTATACAAAGGAAGATTGGGCGAGACGAATTTATTCAAAGTACGACGTCAAAAATTTGCTGTCCGTAGTAGAATCACGAGCGCGCATCGTATGGAGGTGCCAAAAATATGTATTCGCATGGACGGCGTGGCAACCAAGTGAAATTTGCTACCAAGATTCTTATTTTGGTTTTGTTGCTATTTGTGATTTGAAAGGCGCATTATGGAAATTAACTCGGTTTATTACCACAATTCTATGGGAGAAAAGGTTTAGCCGAAAATTTTCTTCAAAGTTCAGCAGCGACAGCAGAAACAATATCACAAACGCGCATCGGAAGGAAAAGCTGCAAAAATGTATTCGCATGGATAGCGTCTATAGCGTTTCATCGGCAAATTTTCGAGTGGATGATGTTGGCATCAATAGCAACTAAGTGAAGTTCTCTCGCCAGATTCTGATTTTAGATTTATTAGATTTCAATCACTAACAAATGAAACGACGGAAAGTGTTGATTTAGTGATTGGAAAGGCGCATGATTAAAAGTAAATTGGTTATTTTTATGACCAAAAATGTATCATAATTTGTGTGCCTGATAGAAAACTGAAAGTGGCTTTGGTCCTCAAAAGAATTAAAGAACTGATTGTGATTCGAGTGATGATGATCCACAATAATTCTTTTCACTAGAATCGGTTCTTTTCAATCAATTCGCAAAATGAATAAAAATCAAATCGGTAATATCCCTTTTCAGCGATTTTCCAGGCCTTTTGACTTAATAAATTTGTTCTAATCCACTTCATTTATTCAGCGACACCAAGCTAAATGTAACTCGGATGCTGCTCGCATGAGAAGAAATCGATCTATATAGGTAGATGTACTTTGATTTCCTCCGTCAGCGCTTCCGCTTCCGCTTGCTGTTCTCTACAACTGCTTCTAGCTTCTTCCTCTTTTCCTGCTTACGATCAACCATTTCGCATGAAAAAAACGCGTTTGATCGCTTCGAAATGCTCAACAAATCAACACGTGAGCAGGAGAACGCTTTGTTAGTATCCAATAAAATTAAACCAGAAGCTCCACCCAGACAATGGTAACATTCACTAAGGGGGCGGAACTCCGACAATGGACTTAAAGCGCTTCCCTAACACAAACATCAAAATTGAGGAACAAAGTGTTGATAGACGAAAAATTTCCATTTAGATCCCCAATTTAGCGTATGTGCTTATGAGTGTGTAACGAGTTTCGGTCTACTGAGTAGAAAATAAGTGAGAAATAATTTAAAAATTTGTGCAAAATCATGAATATGAAGTATTTGTGCAAAATCATGATTTTCATGTGCAAAATCATGATCTCTCTCAATTTGGATTGCGATATCCCTAATTGCTATTGGAGAAAGTCATTTCACGTGGAGCTTTCTGGTTTCAGTATTACAGTAGTTATTGTATTATTGTGCAACAACGTCGGAGCAGTTATTCTAATGCGATATTGAGGAAGTGCCTTCCACTCAAGGTAAGGGTTTTCAGGATGGAATGGATTTGCAGTACAACACCAATCGAAACAAATTTCATTGAAGAAAGGAAATTTCTAAAGGAAGATAAAGATCAACCTATTTGTGACGTGAATATTCCACAACCTACAACATGTTTGGTAAAATGTGTCTCAGATACTCATACTTTAACCAGGATATCATATTTTAAACAACAAACCAATAATACTTTAGTTAACACTAAAATCACTAAAAATAACTTAAGCATGCAGGCTGTGCAAGAGTTTTATCCTTTGCCGAATACAGTAGTTTCTGAAAGGGCTTACCTATTTTCACAAATTAGATGAACGGATATTAAATTCACAATTTTCATTTGCATAGCGACACGATTGACCAAAACATTTGGAACACTCGTTGCCACTTTACAGTTTACGATTTTCATTTGAAGCAGCACATTATAATTACCTTGTGACATCTACAAACAATTTATAGTGCAAAATGCACCTACCTTTCATGGGTTGAAAAAGCATCTAGAATTAAGATTAATAAAATTTGCCGAACATAAATTCCATTTCGCTCGAGACTTTTGATGACAAAGTTTGTGCACAATTATTGTTGATTTTGGCTGCTTGGCGTGATAACCAAAAGTAAGCAAGTCTGGTGGTATAATTTTGGTTAGAGTTTCAATACAAGAATATTTACGATAAATAGGCGCAACCACAGCAAATTAGGCTAAGGTTTGAGTCATGTACCCACTAAGAATTGTATTCAATTTCAGCGCTTTATTCATTTCTTGATTGATTTGATCATTTTGATTGGAAGGGTAAGTTATTCAATGATTCGTTCGGCAACTGAATACAATTTTTATGAAGAATTAAAAATTTTACAAAAAAAAAAGAAAATTTCCAATAAAGAAATCAAGATATAAGCAATAAATAAAAATAAAATTTCCACAAATAATAAAACAATTTTCCAAACAATTAAGAATTTTCCACAAAACAATAATATTTTAGTACTGTTAAAAGTAAAAATAGCAATTATAGAAGAAGAACTTTCCATAAAGAAATCAATATTTTCTATCCAAAAATACAAAATTAATGAAAAATACATAAACAAATCAATATTGGCAATAAACAAATACAAAATTTTCAACAAAATTTATTTTCTTCAAAGGAAAATTTAATTAAAATTTCATAAATAAATAATAATAAAAAATTAATTTGATCAAGTTTTCCATGTACGATGAATGCTTTTAAAGAAAAGGTCATCTATGGAAAAAAAATCAGTTTTGAAACTTTTTATATTTATCTCATATTTTTTTATCGCGCTCTATTGATATTTTGTGGAAAGTTATTAAATATTCATGTAAACAATATTTATTTTGTGAAAAATTTTGTTATTTATTTTTGCGAAATATTGATTTATTTTGGTAAAATTTGTATTTAATTTAATATAAAAAACTTTGATTTCTTTAGGGTAAATTCTTTGTTTGCAATTTCTGCTTTTAAAAGTGGTTAAATATTTTTATCAAAATTTTGCATAATTTGTAAAAAAATATCTTTATTTACTTCTAATACCCTGATCTTTTTATTGGCAATTTCCTATTTTTTTGTGGAAAATGTCTATATTTTTAAAGGGAGCTTTTATTTTAGTCACCTTATTCAACCTGTGAATTCAATTATGTTGAAAAACAAGTCACCATGTATATAAGATTGTTTGTAATTGTAAAATGTCTCACACGAAAGAGAATTTGAATGCTTAATATAGTGAACCACCTAGAAGAGGAAATTTACACTTCCTGCCTATAAGCGAGCAAATTCTACCCTGAAGATCCATAATAGGAAATTGCTTCCCTATAGTCGACTCTCCATTGGATTATCATGTTCTGTTTCGGGATGTTATTTTTCCCTATTATGGACCTCTCAAAATTTTCAACGGGCTTGATGGCCATAGGGCCACCACTTCTGCCTTATACACAGGAGGACAAGGGTTCAATCCCAGGCCTGTTCCATTCCACTTTGTATCTTTCCATATATTCCCCATGTTCTATCAATCGCCAGAACTGGAAATGGATTATCATACCATTTTCAGCTTCTATAATACTGTTAGAATTCGAAAAGCGAATGAACGAAAAGCTCGTTTCGGTAATCAATTAGAATATAATATCTATTTAATTAATTTGACAGCTTCTGCCATAGAACCTATCCCCATGAACTCGTGGCGAGTGCAGAGGTGTTCTCGGCTAGCAGTGGGTGAATGAGTGGGTGAGCGCCGTTATCTACCATATAATAAATACCAGAGCTCTCGGATTGCGCACAGTGAGGTTGGAGACCAATTGCCACGGTCATCATGCTCATACTCATGCTCAATCGCAGATGTTTTGAGCCGAGATGAGAAAATTACTATACCGGGAAACGACGAGGATGTGGATGTGGTTCAAGGCCAGGATAAATGAGATAGTGGCAAAACAGATAAAAATACCAAGATTCTGGTGCTGCTTGAAGTTATAAGGGCCCTGCTGGAATGTGGGAGACTAAAGAACCAGATCAGATTCGATCAGAATTCCTTCTGAAATAGTTATCGGAAGTTGTTCAGGAAGGGGAAGGGGAGCGACCACCAGAATATGTAAACTGGAACTGTTTTGAACGAGAAAGGGCCGGTGCCTCCCAGAGAAAATATATCCTAGAAATGGAGAACGGTCATTTGGCCAATACCCATTCGGCCGAATGCCACTAGGCCGAAACCCATCTGACCCGAAAGGGTCGTTTGGCTGAAAGAGTCATTTGGCTGAAAGGGTCGTTTGGCCGAAAGGGTAATGTGGCCGAAAGGGCCGTTTGGCCGAAAGGGTCGTTTGGCCGAAAGGGTCATTTGGTCGAATAGGTCATTAAGCCTAATAGTTATTTGAAAAGTGAGAAATTGGGAATGAGAAGAGAGACGTCACAATTCTCACTCTTCATTTTTCTCTTCTCACTGTAAAAAGTGAGAAGCGCGAAATGAGTAGTGAGACGTCTCACTACCCCCTTCGCACTACTCACTTTTCACAGTGAGAAGTGAGAAATGGGGAGTGAGAAGTGAGACGTCTCTCTTCTCACTCCTCATTTCTCACTTCTCGCTGTCAAAAGTGAGAAGCGCGAAGTGAGTAGTGAGACGTCCGAAGAAAAAAATGAAGAGTGAGAAGTGAGACATCTCACTACTCACTTTTTACAGCGAGAGATGAGAAATAAGGAGTGAGAAGTGAGACGTCTCATTTATAACTTCTCAAATGACTTTTGGCCTAATGGTATGTTCGACCAAATGGTATATTCGGCCGAACAACTTTCGGCCTAGTGGCATTCGGCCAAATGGCTTTCGGCCGAATGGGTTTCGGCCAAATTATCCTAACCCCCTAAAGATAGTATAAGCAATAGTACAAGGAAGACTGAGCTGTGCCGATAGAGAGTAAGAGAGAGAGAGGGAGAGAGAGAGAAATTAAGTTCTCGTTAGAACTCCTTCTAAAATGGCTTTACTGGTATTGCCAGTAGGAATAAGGATGTGAATTCCATCCGAAAGTTCAATTTCTACGGCATTTCTTGTCGTTTCATCAGGAATTAGAAATTCAACTTTTTATGAAATGTAAACAGAAATTAGTCCGGGAGTTCCTTGTGATGTTTATTGTGAAATT
Organism: Armigeres subalbatus; assembly: GCF_024139115.2. Taxonomy (NCBI): domain Eukaryota; kingdom Metazoa; phylum Arthropoda; class Insecta; order Diptera; family Culicidae; genus Armigeres; species Armigeres subalbatus. The sequence continues at coordinate 388,998,604 of NC_085141.1, read as the reverse complement.
CTCTTGGAACTTTTCAAAAATATCAGACGAAGCGAAATCCACTGGGAAAATTTGAAACGAATGCATAATCGTTTCATGAACATCCCCAAGTTAGATTAGATTTGCTGCTGGCTAGGCAGGCGTTACGATTATAGTGCTCGAATCAATAGGATGACGAAGGAAGTAAATAGAATACGGGTGGAGAATAGAGTCCACGATACCAATCAGGTTTCATTACTAAGAAAATTTTGGAAGGAAAAACAAATTCAAGAAACTGGAAACTGGAAACTAAAAAGAAATCGTTCGGGGCCTGGAGTGGAAAGGAAAGTCTTTCGATCTTTCCCATTCAAACCGCCGAACTAGTCAGATCGTTAAGTGAAGTGAAGATTTTTCAGAGTGATTTTTGCCAAACTACTTTCAGATTCAATTCGAAGTAAAAATAAAAACAAAAATTGTGAGTCAAACCTCGTAAAAATTGTGCAAAAAAAAATATAACGTGAGTCGGAATAAAGAGAACATTAAAGTGCAGGGAGATAGACAAAACAAGAAGTGAGTCACCAGCGGTGAACACTGCCATTGGACTGGAGGGTAGGTGAATTGGAGGTTAGAGAAGCACCACGCGTGCTCCGTGTTCGTAGCCACAAGCTACCAGTGCCAATACGGGTAGCGACAGCACGTACGTTACACCAAGTGCCGAGAATCAGTCGGGGGAGATATTCTTCGCATCTTGACTGCGGGTCACAAAGAATATAGCCAGAGTGCGTGGTCATCGGTATATAGTTGTTCGGCCTCGCGAGCACCACTAGCTAAAAGGTGCACAAATCCGCGAGAGGTTTGACTGGGGAAAGCTTGCCACCGCCAGTGCGAATCGCCTAGACTCACGTCCCGGGAAGAAGGAAACCATGGTAAACACCGTCTGATCCACCACCACCTCCCCACCCAAGAAGGAAGAACGCGACGCTCTCCACGTTGATCTCTTCGCCACCCGTCATTCGGGTCATTTCGCCTTCGAGAAGCGCCTTCGCTGCAGACGCTACATCAGCGCTAGGCGATTCCGAGCTACAAGCCCGAGAGCGGATAGATCACCACAACTCTCAGCCATCGATCAAGGCTACGGTGGCTTGCCCAACACAGGTACACGGCGTCGGGTCCAGCTACATCGTTGATTCGTACGCGGTCGTTAAAGTACCTCCTCTACGTAGGGGAATTGAGCTGTAAGTACCGAAACCCTACACTTTGTAGCACCAATACTTCATCATACCACCACTTAGAAAGATAGTGTTTAAACCTAAGAGAAAACAAAGATATTGTAGATTAACGAAATCGCCGGTATAGACCGTGACGTCACACCTAGGTATTTTTTTAAACTTAGAGCGAAACGAGAAATTAGAAATGTATGTTGCATGCAACCGAATATAGCTACCGTTGAAATGAAAAATAGCTTTAAAATTCAAATCGTTTTAAATTAAAATGGGATTCATTATACATTTTGAATTAACTTTGTGCAATAAACTTAAAGATTGAGAATGAATAAATTAATAGATATTTGGACAAGAGCTAGAATACTGATTGTTTTTAAAAACGGAACTTTTAGAAGGAATGATGTTGTTGGGATTGACTTCTCTGGAACTGTTGATAAGCATTAGTAAGGGGATTCTGCATTGGGTTAGAAATTGAGTTAGCAGGGCAAACTAGTCTCGAGCTCTGGCAGATGACTGTAGTTGTCTGGCGCTTTAAGTCGGAGTTTACCAGCCCATCTAGGATCTGCCTTACAAATTATTTAGAAACATCTTCCGGAGTTGAATTTTTCCCCTTAAACTTCTTCTCAAATTCCTTCGAAAATTTCTTCAGGAACTCCTTTCAGATGTATCACTGGAACTATTTCCTAAATTCGCACCGGAACTCTTACTGGCATTACAGTCGAAACTCTGTCTAAAATTCTCAACAGACTCTCTTCTTAAACTACAACCGGAATTCGTCAGGAGTTCCAAAAGGAACTTTTGCAGAATACCAACAAAATGTCCTCCAGAAATTTTTATCAGTATTCTTTAAAAAAATCAGCCTGGTTTCCAATAAGGTGGTCGGTATTGGCCTTTTTTTAAAATCCCGGTGTTCGTTATTTGGTGGAGTCTATACCGGTAAAATACCGGTATTTGTAGAAATTTCAGAAATAAAAAAATGTGATTGATTGGGAGATAAACAATATTTATTGACAAACTTCGAATGCTAAAATCATTGCTTATTGAGCTAGGCAAAGTGAAACTTAAGTAGACATACCTCTGGTTCAACCGAAGTTGGAAGAATGGTTCCAAGAACGTCGAAAATCAGTGTTAAGTACTTGCCCTTAATCCCTTCAGATTCACAACAGAAGAATTCTTTACGGATTGCTTGCAAGAGTCCTGGCGTCAACGAAGTTGCCCCCGGCAACGCAAGTATTTTGCTCTGCTGCTCTCTTCACGATCCTTCAAGATCCTATCTGATTGCTTAATCAAAGTAGCTCTGGATGTCTTGAAGGAAATGTCAAAATCGTTTCTGATCAATTGCTTTACGGTAGGATTATTAGAAAAGCAAAAAGATCGGCGTATTCTGACTGTCGCTTCTTGGTTCGTTCTTTGAGAGCATCGAATAAGTTGGCGATAATTTATGTGGCTTGATTTGATAACTGCTCTAAAATAGGTTGGAGCACCACGTCGGCTTCACATAAAGTGCTGAACTCACGGCAATGCTGTCCCACAGCAGCTTGGACAAGTTCGAGGGCTAGAATTATTTCACCAACCGCCAAAAAATCCTAATCACTGAAAAGACCATTTGGATTGAAGCTTCAATTCGATCAGAATTTTATGAACAGGCCACTTTAACTTATAGACCCGTTCGAGCATGGATAACATCACAACAAACAATTTGAGCCGAATAAACCATGTTTTTAGCTGCAGAAAGCTATTTTTGGTTGAATAAGCGCTCTATTAGATGCCAATGTTTGTTGGGATGTTATTCCAGCGTGTTTTGGTATCAACTATCAATACAAGTTCTTTTCCGAATTCAGAACGGAAGTATTTCTGCAGCAAACCGTGTCATCCGAAAAAATATTGAACTTCCTCAAATGCTGTTCCAGTAATGTAACACAGTGCTTCCCATCCATCGATCCTTTTATTCGTCGCAGTCCAACGTTCCTCGTTTTCTAACAGGCATGCACATTCCCGCTCATAGTTTGCCGATTTTTGTCAGAAGTCCATTCGTCAAAGCTGGGGCTGATTTTTCGTTGTCCTTTTTCATCCATTTCATCGAAGTCACCTCGGTATGCCAAATTTCATGTTCACCACCCTAGTTTCCAACCGCAATCCAATCGTTTTGAATTGTCTTGAATCTGCTTTTCTTCTAAGTCATCTATAGTACGAACTGCTCATCGATGAACTTTTTGAGCATATCCCAAAAACACTTAGAGAATTGTACTCGAAACATATACATAACATATACAATATCTGAATAGGAAGCTTATATTTTTTGTATAATAATCTAACCATTTTGCATTTTTCCAATTCTTATACAGATTTGCTCTGCTTATACAGAATTGTAAGAAAATTTGACATCCGCTTATTAGGAGTATGTCCTAAGTGTGCTGTTCTAAAACCTCATTGTTGTCATCAAGGTCTTCATTGCTGAAGACTTTCTTGCTAGAAGTCTATTTCGTCGGGACATCTTCTCGATCGGCATCTAAAAGCGGGTTCCAAAAAAATCGCTTTCATTGCCTATAAGACACTGAATTTAATGATTATTTTTTTTAATAAGCTACATTATTTATTCAGAACTTCACTAGTTCCGGAATAAAGCACGCGGCTAGACCCTATTGTAAAAGAGGGTGAATTGAAAACTTTCGCGTGCAATAATGATAACACCGCATAAGTACTTCGAACTTGATACTGGTTTCCTAATAATTACGGAATGGTGGAGCGGACTTCAAGTTCAAGCTTAAAATAGATTAATTATTGAAATGAAAAAAATACATTTGAAAGAACACGCGCTAACTCTTTCTAAAAAAAATCTTGGGAAGAGTTCAATATCAGTCTACCGAAAACATCCAATGCTTATAACAACTGTGAGGTACAATCAATATGCGGCGGAAGAACACCATGAGCGAAACTTAATACTTCAAAAATAAATCAATAACGGAGAGCGGATGAACCGCTAGTGCACGCGAGCTCGATTCTTTCAATGGCAGCTTTGCGTTCTTCCTGATCATATGGGAATGCACGCCTATCGTCCCTTCTTTTGCCCCAACCTCGCTGCACATACTCTTCCTCGTTTGAGTGCCGGTTGTTGGCTCATTGTTTTCATTCCGCTGTCGAGTGTTGCCTACCCCGCCGGAAAGGAAATGTCCCTTCTCCCGACCGCTTGTTCTATCGAGAAGCATTGCATCGGAATAATAAAAGGATAAGATGCGGCGGACCGGAGGGCGACGGCCGATTGGATGTCGTCTGTCAGAAAGCCGAATATTTCAAACTAACGAGCACACAAATCAAAATATTGATGACGGGAGAAATGAAATGAATGGGAAACATTTGACAGAGACTTGTACCGTGTCCGATGGCAGCGCAAAGATAAACACTCACTTGTTGCCGGGTCTCGACTCGCGATGAATTTAAATGATGACTCTTTGACGGAATTTTGGCCTCCGTTGCTAGCGCTTGTAATTGGGAATGTAGATTGTAGATGGGAGATGGTCGGAAACTGATACTGATTTGATGATGCAAAATATTGGGGTTCGATCGGTTTGCTAAAATTCTTCGAACAAATTGGGATGGCCCATAATGAGGGTTTGCAATACACACTTTGTTGCAGATCTAATTCCCTCAATAATTGTCCTAATTTTCATAATATCAAATTACACCGCGAGTCGAGAACCACAGCTACAAGTGCTTCGATCGATAAATGCCTGTGTTTAGAATGTCGTTATTCATATTATCATGCACCGGAGAATTCTCATGTCTGGACAGGATCGCCAGGGGCCGCGTCAGTTTGACAAAACCGCACCGGACGCGGACGGCCAAACTACCACAGTTTCGGCTGGCTGCATCTTTTTGACCGATCCCGCTACCATACGAAAGCAAACAAACCACAGCCGTGCGCATTAGAGCGCATTAGGACTCGTCTCGAGAGTATGTAAAACCGCAAATTTGAAGAGCTATCACACCCAGCGTCGTCGTCGTCGTCGGAGACGGAGACGGAGACAGCGGGGGAGGAGAAGAACCACATGAAAATTATCGTCATTATAATATCAAATCATAATTATGATAATGTGTTTTCTTAGAAATTGAGCCTCACCGTCGACCTTGCTTCATCTCTCACAGTTCATCAGACGACATCTATCTGTTAGACCGTTTCAGACATATAGCACAAAAATGATGTTCCTCATGGATAACCATGATAACACGATGACTGCCCAATACATGTTGTCTAAGCACCGAGCCAGATATATCGCTTACTTAGAATATCTCAAATAAGAGATATCTCTATGTCGGCATGTCCCCTCATTTCAACATCACGTGAGGGAAACTCTCCCCCTGTACCATATACAAGAAAAAAAATCCTCAGAAAACAAAAAATGGGTCAGTCTAATGTCGAATTCGCTTCCCATTCCATCCGAAAATTCTTCTTGCAACGTCAACCACATGTGGGAGATGACGCTACAAAATCCGGATCGTCCCGTGGTGGTAAATGGTTTACCTTTCGTTCATGTGTGTGTTGGCAGAGAGCGTCTCGTTGAAACACAGATCACCGGGGAGTTAATTTGGAAGACAAATAACCCAAAGTTGGAGACGGTAAAATGATGATGATGGCTTTGTTGCTCGTAGTTGTCGCCTTATAACAGTGAGATGTTCATCCTAATTTAGCTCATCTTGATAGTGTCTGATTTAATCGTTGTTGGGGTAGCAGTTCTAGTTTCCACAACTTATTCTTATTCTTTAAGGCCCATCAACCCAGTGTTCTGCATGCAGTTTCAAAGCTACTTATTGTGAAAGGCATAAAATTTCTTCAGTTTGCCAAAGAAAATACTCCCGATTTTCAATTTATTCGAATTTCCTTAGGAGGAAATTCATTCGAATTTCCTTTGAAAATTCATTCGAATTTCCGTGGGAAATTCATTCGAATTTCCGTGGGAAATTCATTCGAATTTCCGTGGGAAATTCATTCGAATTTCCGTGGGAAATTCATTCGAATTTCCGTGGGAAATTCATTCGAATTTCCGTGGGAAATTCATTCGAATTTCCGTGGAAATTCATTCGAATTTCTCTGGGAAATTCATTCGAATTTCCGTGGAAATTCATCCGAATTTCCATGGGAAATTCATCCGATTTCCATGGGAAATTCATCCGAATTTCCATGGAAATTCATCCGATTTCCATGGAAATTCATCCGAATTTCCATGGGAAATTCATCCGAATTCCATGGGAAATTCATCCGATTCCATGGGAAATTCATCCGAATTTCCATGGGAAATTCATCCGAATTTCCATGGGAAATTCATCCGAATTTCCATGGAAATTCATCCGATTTCCATGGAAATTCATCCGATTTCCATGGGAAATTCATCCGAATTCCATGGAAATTCATCCGAATTCCATGGGAAATTCATCCGATTTCCATGGGAAATTCATCCGAATTCCATGGGAAATTCATCTGAATTCCATGGAAATTCATCCGAATTCCGTGGGAAATTCATCCGAATTTCCGTGGAAATTCATCCGACTTCCGTGGAAATTCATCCGATTTCCGTGGGAAATTCATCCGAATTTCCGTGGAAATTCATCCGATTTCCGTGGGAAATTCATCCGAATTTCCGTGGGAAATTCATCCGAATTTCCGTGGAAATTCATCCGAATTCCGTGGGAAATTCATCCGATTTCCGTGGGAAATTCATCCGATTTCCGTGGAAATTCATCCGAATTTCCGTGGAAATTCATTTGAATTTCGTGGGAAATTCATCCGAATTTCCGTGGGAAATTCATCCGAATTTCCGTGGAAATTCATCCGAATTCCGTGGAAATTCATCCGAATTTCCGAGGGAAATTCATCCGATTTTCCGAGGGAAATTCATCTGAATTTCCGAGGGGAATTCATCCAAATTTCTGAGGGAAATTCATCCGACTTTCCGAGAGAAATTCATCCGAATTTCCGTGGAAAATTTATCCGAATTTCCGAGGAAAATACATCCGATTTTCCGAGGAAAATTCATCCGAATTTCCGTGGGAAATTCATCCGAATTTCCGTGGGAAATTCATCAGAATTTCCGTGGGAAATTCATCCGAATTCCCGGTGCAAATTCAACCTAATTTCCGGTGGAAATTCATCCGTATTTCCGGTGGAAATTCATCCGAATTTCCATGGAAATTCATCCGATTTCCATGGGAAATTCATCCGAATTTCCATGGAAATTCATCCGATTTCCATGGAAATTCATCCGATTTCCATGGGAAATTCATCCGATTTCCATGGGAAATTCATCCGATTTCCGTGGGAAATTCATCCTAATTTCCGTGGGAAATTCATCTGAATTTCCGAGGGAATTCATCCAAATTTCCTAGAAAAATTCACCCGAATTTCTAAGGGAAATTCATCCAAATTTCCGAGGAAAAATCATCCGAATTTCCGAGGGAAATTCATCCGAATTTCCGAGGGAAATTCATCCAAATTTCCGAGGGAAATTCATCCTAATTTCCGTAGGAAATTCATCGGAATTTCCGAGGAAAGTCATCAAAATTTCCTTGGCAAATGCAACCGAATGTACGTGGGAAATTTAACCGATTGTCCGTGGGAAATGCATCCGACTTTCCGTGGGAAATTCATCCGATATTCCGTGGGAAATTCATCCGATATTCCGTGGGAAATTCATCCGATTTCCGTGGGAAATTCATCCGATTTCCGTGGAAATTCATCCGAATTTCCGTGGGAAATTCATCCGATTTCCGTGGAAATTCATCCGATTTCCGTGGAAATTCATGCGAATTTCCGAGGGAAATTCATTCGAATTTCCGAGGAAAATTCATCTGACTTTCCGAGGGAAATTCATCCGAATTTCCGAGGAAAATTCATCCGAATTTCCGAGGGAAATTCATCCGAACTTCCGAAGTAATTCATCCGAATTTCCGAGGGAAATTCATCCGAATATCCGAGGGAAATTCATCCGAATTTCCGAGGGAATTTCATCCAAATTTCCGAAGAAAATTCATCCGAATTTCTGGAGGAAATTCATCCAAATTTCCAAGAAAAATTCATCCTAATTTCCGTGGGAAATTCATCTGAATTTCCGTGGAAATTCATCCGAAATTCCGTGGGAAATTCATCCTAATTTCCGTAGGAAATTCATCGGAATTTCCGAGGAAAGTCATCCAAATTTCCGAGGGAAATTCATCCAAATTTCCGGGGGAAATCTATCCGAATTTCCTAGGGAAATTCATCCGATTTTCCGAGGGAAATTCATCTGACTTTCCGAGGGAAATTCATCAAAATTTCTGTGGGAAATTCATCCGAATTTCCATGGGAAATTCATCCCAATTTCCAGAAATTCATTCGAATTTCTATGAGAATTTCTTTTGAATTTCCAAGGGAAGTTCATCCGAATTTCCATGGGAAATTCATCCGAATTTCCATGGGAAATTCATCCGAATTTCCATGGGAAATTCATCCGAATTTCCATGGGAAATTCATCCGAATTTCCATGGGAAATTCATCCGAATTTTCATGGGAAATTCATCCGAATTTCCATGGGAAATTCATCCGAATTTCCATGGGAAACACATCCGGATTTCCATGGGAAATTCATCCGAATTTCCGTGGGAAATTCATCCGAATTTCCGTGGGAAATTCATCCGAATTTCCGTGGGAAATTCATTCGAATTTCCGTGGGAAATTCGTCCGAATTTCCGTGGAAAGTTCATCCGAAATTTTGTGGGAAATTCATCCGAAATTTTGTGGGAAATTCATCAGAAATTTTGTGGGAAATTCATCCGAAATTTTGTGGGAAATTCATCCGAAATTCCGTGAGAAATTCATCCGCAATTATATGAGAAATTCATCCGTATTTCCGTGGGAAATTCATCCGAATTTCCGTGGGAAATTCATCCGAATTTCCGTGGGAAATTCATCCGAATTTCCGTGGGAAATTCATCCAAATTTCCGAGGGAAATTCATCCGAATTTCCGTGGAAATTCATCCGATTTCCGTGGAAATTCATCCGAATTTCCGGTGGAAATTCATCCGAATTTCCGGTGGAAATTCATCCGAATTTCCGGTGGAAATTCATCCGAATTTCCGGTGGAAATTCATCCGAATTTCCGGTGGAAATTCATCCGAATTTCCGGTGGAAATTCATCCGAATTTCCGGTGGAAATTCATCCGAATTTCCGGTGGAAATTCATCCGAATTTCCGGTGGAAATTCATCCGAATTTCCGGTGGAAATTCATCCGAATTTCCGGTGGAAATTCATCCGAATTTCCGTGGGAAATTCATCTGAATTTCCGTGGGAAATTCGTCCGAATTTCCGTGGAAAGTTCATCCGAAATTTTAAGGGAAATTCGTCCGAATTTCCGTGGAAAGTTCATCCGAAATTTTGTGGGAAATTCATCCGAAATTTTGTGGGAAATTCATCCGAAATTCCGTGGGAAATTCATCCGTAATTTATGGGAAATTAATCCGAATTTCCATGGGAAATTCATCCGAATTTCCGTGGGAAATGCATCCGAATTTCCGTAGGAAATTCATCCGAATTTCGGTTGGAAACTCATCCGTATTTCCGTTGGAAATTCATCCGAATTTACGTTGGAAATTCATCCCAATTTCCGTGGGAATTCAATCCGAATTTCCGTGGGAAATTCATCCTAATTTCCGGGGGAAATTCATCCGAATTTCCGTGGGAAATTCATCCGAATTTCCGTGGGAAATTCATCCGAATTCCCGTGGGAGATTCATCCGAATTCCCGTGGGAAATTCATCCGAAATTCCGTGGGAAGTTCATCCGAAATTCCTTGGGAAGTTCGTCCGAATTTCCGTGAGCAATTCATCCGAATTTCCGTGGGAAATTCATCCGTATTTCCGTGGGTAATTCATCCGAATTTCCGTGGGAAATTCATCCGAATTTCCGTGGGAAATTCATCCGAATTTCCGTGAGAAATTCATCCGAATTTCCGTGAGAAATTCATCTGAATTTCCGTGAGAAATTCATCCGAATTTCCGTGAGAAATTCATCCGAATTTCCGTGGAAATTCATCCGAATTTCCGTGGAAATTCATCCAATTTCCGTGGGAAATTCATCCGAATTTCCTTGGGAAATTCATCCGAATTCCGTGGAAATTCATCCGAATTTCCGTGGAAATTCATCCGACTTCCGTGGAAATTCATCCGATTTCCGTGGGAAATTCGTCCGAATTTCCGTGGAAATTCATCCGAATTTCCGTGGAAATTAATCCGAATTTTCTTAGGAAATTCATCCGAAATTTCTTGGGAAATTCATCCGAATTTCCGTGGGAAATTCATCCGAATTTCCGTGGGAAATTCATCCGAATTTCCGTGGGAAATTCATCCGAATTTCCGTGGGAAATTCATCCGAATTTCCGTGGGAAATTCATCCGAATTTCCGTGGGAAATTCATCCGAATTTCCGTGGGAAATTCATCCAAATTTCCGTGGGAAATTCATCCAAATTTCCGTGGGTAATTCATCCGAATTTCCATGAGAAAATCATCCGAATTTGTTTTAATTCATTTGACATTTTTCCTTAAATTCATTTGAAACTTCACGATTTACAGGAACTTCCAAGGAAAATTCTTCCAAATTCTCTCGATAATTTTATCTGAACTTTCTTGGGAAATTGATTGGAAGTTGAGAAATTTGAAATTTGTTAGAAATTTTTCGTGAAATTCATTCATTCAGGATTGATCCAAATTGCCTCGGAAAATTCATTCAATCTTTCAAAAATTTACTAGAAATTCCACGAGAAATTCATTCAAAGTTCCTTGAGAAGTTCACTCGAGTTCTCTCGGGTAATTGTTCCAATTTTCCTTGGGAATTTAATTCGAATCTTTTATGGAAATTCTTCCGAATTTCTTTTGGCAAATTATTCTGAATTCTTTTCGAAATACATTCAATATTTTTAGGAAAATTCATTCGAATTTCTTCGGGTAATTCATTTGAATTGTTTAGATCGTACTTGCAACCAAGAGAATAAGGGTCCATTATTTTCTCACTGTAAAATTATTGTTCCATAAATGAGGTTCTACTATGCAGTAACAGAGAAAACAGACGTCAATGCATGTTGGTACCAAACAAGATTGTTAGCAATACAACCACTCTGTGCAAGTGTGTGTATTTACTAAGAAACTTTGCAACAAACAGTATTGATCGGAATACAGTCTGAAACCAATTCCAATTCCCATTAATCCGCCCTCGCATTCGCACATGCTAAACCATTCCATCATAATCAAACCCAAGTCTCTCGTTCCTTAATCAAGGAAAGCACAAATCCTTGGAACATTTCATTAGCCATTCTCTGTCTCAAATCCCTCACTCGTTCTCTTCCGTCCGTTGAATTATTCACTGTGGCAACAAAACGCCTTCACACGTGATTCCGCGTGCGCCTCCATCACACCGAGAACAGCAATTCACTTACGGCCATTTAATCAAACGGATATATTCGCCACATACAACATAAACAGGACCATTCCAATCCCGCCACTGCCGCCGACGTACGTCGTCCATAGCCGCCACCATCCTGCACGGCAGATTTCCGCCGCCCACTGAACATGACATTGTGAGTTGCTTTCCTATTCCTAGTAGCGAAGGATCCATGTTGGCATCACCACTCCGAGAATGGGGTCAAGCTGTCCGACTGCTGTATCAGCTTTCCTTTAAGCTAAGTTCCGCGCCGTATCGCACCGCACCGCAGAGACCGACCAACCAGGCAGGCTAAGCCACCTTGTTACCGAACAACTTGGAATCCCCTGCATTTATGGGGGGCGATGAATCGAAATAGAGAATAATAAAAATAGATTAGAGAAATATTTGTTTCTCCCGTCATCCTAGCGGGATCCTTACACAGCGGATGTTGTGGATCAGGTCAGTGTCAGGCAGGACGGGGGCTAAACGGGAAATGTTGGGAAAACTTCCATTACGTCATTTTCCGCTCGAATCGGCATCCGTGGTTTATGAGCAAGTTTTCCGTTTAAAGCACACGCTTCAGTTCGCCTTTTGCCCTCTGTCCGTGCGGTAGTTTTCTATTCGACCGACCGACACGGGACAAGGACCGTCGGCTTCGAATGGATCGGAACGGAAAAAGAGCTTTCCCGGGCTCGCCAGTCAGCTTACTTACCGACTGCATACACAGACGGCAGTGTTGGGGTCCGGCCAGCATCGGCGCTCAGCCAACGGCAGTGGCAAACAAGACAATTGTACGATGCGAAGCAAAGCGCACACAAAAGTTTTTCATATGTTCTTCGGTCGTTTTGCCAACACATTTGATAAATTACAACGGCCATGATAATCCGCTTTCTTCACAAAGAAACGGTGGGAGCAGGGCAGGGCGGGATGATTGCGAGAACGGTTCGCTCTGTTGTTTGCGTTGGTGAGTGCTTTTCGGGGATAATGGCGAAAAGTTTTCCCTCCGATGGAATGCTAAACTGATCATCGAATGAGGTTCAATTCAGTGTGAAATGTTGGAGAAGACTTCTCTCGGAAAACCGATGCAATTAGTGAAACACTGTGCACCATGCGTTGTTTGATTTGCACTCTTGAAGCTTTACTTTCTGTAAGCAGGGCTCCACTCTACTTCAAAGCAGACGCAAGCACTTCCGAGTGGCTACACACATGTGCATCGGATGCGGTCTTGGAAAATTGTACAGAAAATATATTGGTCGAATGAAAAGCATAACGGTGCGTTTCCAATTATTGACGTAGGATTTATCGCAATAACAAATAATCGCTATACATCTGAAGGATTCTGATCGCAACACTTTCTTCATTTAGATTTGAAATAGTTCAAGCTGATCAAAATGAAAATAAGTTTGCATCTTCATGCATAGATATGCATTGTTTGATAGACAGATTATCCTATTGCCCTACGATAAACTCTACGAAAACAGTAAATTTGCTAAAAAATACGATTTTTCTTTTAACAAACCATCCATTCGACATAACAACATTCGATCTAAAACCTTTCACTCCCCAGTTTCACAGTACAAAAGCTACGCTGTGTTGCGACTTTTGACCGTTGTGTATTGCTCCGGGATCCAAATTTGTATTCATCTGCTTTCCGCCCGGTGGATAAACATCCGGTGCCGAAAATGTTCACCGGTCATCCGGGCTAGACGACTTTGTGCTTGCTTTACTGCATGCTCCTGACACCGACCAAAACCGACCGTGTGGACGGGGTCTGGGTGGGTAGGGTCCGTTGCGGTGATCAGTCAGTCTCTGCTTTGCACGAAAACAGCTTCGGTCGAAACTCCGCTAAAAACAGCTTCATTATGCTTTCCAGTGGCGTCCCGACGATCCATCACCATTCATGACTCCACCGCCACTGGGCTCTGGGCCCAAACCGGCAGCTCCTGCAGCGCTGAGTATGCAAATGCATCACCTTTTTATCCTCCCGTTGACCGACCGACCCAAGCTAACCAACCCAACCGCCCATCATTTCTCAACCTCAGCAGCACGCTTTGTAACGAGCATAAATGATTCATCGCTTATCCTGTCTGTAATGTTGCTGGCTCTTCCTGTAGCTGACTGCCGGCAAATGGACACTATTCCTTTTCCCGGGAGAATCCCCGTTATTCGCTCGTTTGTTCTACGTCACTTTGAATTATCGAAAAAATATTAACTGATTGCACCATCCTCATCATCATCATCATCGACATTGCATACCACGGCCATCGTCGACTCCATTGACTGCTGAACCTGGCTTCTGGTGGCCGTTCGTAGCGGACGGACGGAAGGATGTGGAGAAGGCATCACTCAACATTTATTATTTTAATATTTTTCAATTTCGTTTTCATCTGACCTTCTGCGAACTTTAAAAGGAGTTTGGTTTTTCAGAGGTTTGCTTTAGTGCGGAGTTGGATCAAAGCTGATTTTTTCAAATAAATGCGAAATCTATATTTATTGCAAAATTGAGTAGTTCATCTATATCAGTGGTCCCCAGCATGCTTACTATTGAGGACCGCATTACAATTCTGAGCTGTTGTAGCGGGCCGTAGTATATTTGCAAAAAAAAATATTTCAATCTGAAATTCAAAGGATAGCATAAAATGATTGCTTACATCTAAAGTGAAATAATAATAAAAAAAATTATTTCTTTGAATCTTTTTCAAATATTATTCTCTTGACTTATCGCCGTAGCTGACCATGAGTCGGTACTATTGTTTCTGCTCTTTCGGAACTTCATACGAGAAAATTATTTTCGCAACACTATCTTTCAGTTCGGTTCAGTTTTCAGTTCAGATTATTTTCCACTATAAATGGTTGTGCAAATAACGACAGCATGTTTCAAATGTGTTTTCAAAATCAGGTGAACTGCCTATGATCCCATATGAAAACATATCAAATGGATAAAATGAGGAACAAATTTGTCACATCTTAAAAATGACCGCATATGCTTCCCATTATCAAGGAAAATGGGACTCATATGCGGTCGTTTTCCATCTCGGACAAAAAGGCTTGATATTTTTATCGACTTTTCAAGACCAAACATTCCTATTTTACAGTTGGATTCAATAATACAATGATGTTTTGATGAACACGACCGTCTCGTAAACGGCGAAAATTCATATGGGACTGATATGTGATCATAAGCAGTCAATGTACCAACAGTGTTGAATAGAAAGCGAGTAAATTTTCATTTCGCACCTAGCGTTAATGCTTTCCTATCAATCGAATTTTACTGAAACCTTACCTTCAACCATATCGGGACATTGGAAAAAATCTAAATTTCGTTCAATATTTTCCGAAGCCTCAAGCTCGTTGGCTTGAGTTTAAGCTGGAGCTCTGAATCTAGCAATTTTCTAGTTGAAGTTTTCGAAACCCTAACTTATTTTTAAGAATAAAAGCATTCTTTTTATAGAAAAGTGTATGGCAAAAAGTGTATTTGCTTATATGAAGTTCAACATTAAGCACATTCAAAATATAAAAAACACACATTTAATATTTTTATAGCCCGGGGCAATAACATCAAAGTATGTTTGCATTGACCTACATATCATGATGATAATACGATTTACGGTTTATATATGGTGCTTCAACAACAATATATTATGAACTTCACAGAATCCACAAATGCAACGAAAAAATGAGCGCAATATAAGGCTTCTTTATCATGAAATGCTTAATAATGGGCCACAACTAGTGTATTTTCTGAAATCTTTCGTGAGCCGCAGGAAAAGGCTAGGAGGGTGCATGCATCCCGTGGTCCGCAGTTTAGGGATCACTGGCCTAATATAAGCAACTGAATCAGAGTATGCTGTCCAGAAAGTGGGTAAGTGAAGCCTCGATCTTAAACACCCTCGATTTTACACACTGAGATACACTCGAAAACACACATCTCAAAACAATTTATTTTTGGTTAAATATAAAATCATCGTATTGGTAATTGAACCGTTTGTTTGAAAAACTACATTTGTGACATTTTTGGCCAAAATGAGATTGTTATATATTCTGAATCCTTGTGCAAATATACGTATTCTGGCAAAAACTAGAGGAATGACCGTTTGGCCGAAGGCCGCTAAGCTGAAAGCCATTTGGCCGAAAAGGCCATACAGATGAATTGGTCATTTGGAAAAATGCGTCATTTGGTCGGACAGGCCATTTGGCCGAAAAGAACGTTTGGCCGAAAAGGTCGTTTTGCAGAACAGGTCTTTTGGCCGAAAGGTTATTTGCCCGATAGATACTTTGCCGAATAGGTCGTTCGGCCGTCTCCAGTTACCCTTGCGTGCAAAGGCGTAGGATTTCCAATCCGAAGATGGCAAGTTCGATTATGGTCCGGTACATGCTGTTTTTGGGTGGAAAACATTCTGGTTTCCATTTTACTTGCCACAAAAGATACATACTCATTGGCGGGCATAAAAAGCTTTCAATTAATAACTGTGAAAAAGGTAAACACCCAGTCGAAAAGCAGGCCAAGTTCCAGTTGAAATGTTAACCCATACAAGAAGTAGAAGGTCGTTCGGCCGAATAGGTCATGTGGGTAGAGGTGTGCGCCGGTCCCATATTCAGCGGCGGCGGCGTTGGTCCGAATTTCGATCGGTGGCGGCGGCGTTTCGGTGTCACGCCGAAAGCCATTTGAGCCGGCGGCGGCGTGATTCGACGTGGCGATTTTTTTATTACGATTTGTGATAATGTAGTTTTTAATAATAAAATCTTTAGATTTCAAAGGAGAATTGATCGGAATTTCTAAGGAATTTCGTTGGATTTTCAATGAAAATTCATTTTACAGCAGACGTTTGATAACTGCAAGTCATTTAACTGCACGTCATTTAACTGCAATGCTTTTTGGCTGCAATTCAATAGTTGCAACAGTTTTGCAGTTATCGGACCGCTGAATTTCAGAACGATGTCAAACAAAGTCGATAATAGCTGAATTGTGCTGCACAATCAGGTGCACTTCTATTGCATTTGACGTCGACTGACAACCGTTTGATGTCTAGAATGCGTTGCAGTTATCGAACTGGTAATTTGACAAAAAAAAGTCGTTTTCCCTAACAGGTCGTTTGGTCGAAATGGTCGAAATGGCCGAACAGGTCATCAGCCCGAAATGCCGTTTCGCCGAAATGGTCGTTTTACAGAATGGGTTCTTCTTCTTCTTCTTATTGACATTACATCCCCACACTGGGACAGAGCCGCCTCGCAGCTTAGTGTTCATTAAGCACTTCCACAGTTATTAACTGGGAGGTTTCTAAGCCAAGTTTACCATTTTTGCATTCGTATATCATGAGGCTAGCACGATGATACTTTTATGCCCAGAGAAGTCGAGACAATTTCCAATCCGAAAATTGCCTAGACCGGCATCGGGAATCGAACCCAACCACCCTCAGCATGGTCTTGCTTTGTAGCCGCGCGTCTTACCGCACGGCTAAGAATGGGTAATTTAGCCGAAAATGTTATTTGGCCCAACGAGTCACATAGCCAAATGTCAATTACTGAATGGAAAATATGGTTAAAAATGTCCACCCATTTGGCCAAATGACATTTACGGCGAAATGACCTTATTGTCAAAAAATCATTGAACGAAATGTCGCAACCTTTCTACTTTGTAAGCCGATTCAAGCCAAAAAATATCTAACCAAATCCCATTAAGCCGAATTGAACGTATGCGCGAAACTGCTATTAGGTCGAAAATGGTTTGTCCGCAAATGTTGTTTGGCCTAAAACGACATAAACGACATAAAGGGACGTTCGACCCGAACTGGACTCAAATGCTTCTTTCGGTTGTATGTTGCTTTCGGCCAAACTACATTTTCGGTCAACAAATTTCCGACCTGATATCAGTTTAGATAAACTTTTGGTTCGGCTTAGCTGAATGGAAATTGGTCTCCCGCGGATATTCCGAAGAATTTTCTGTTTAAACGTAGGCTATGCCAAACTAGTCATCTTAGTTAATCTAGATTGCGAAAATCAACATTAAAGCATCTTCCTCCAAGATCTACAATTATGAAGGATATGCTGTGTGAATTTTGAAAAGTACTAAACAGAAACTTTCCGCGGATATTTAGAATATTTTCTATAGAAATTTGGAACAACTTCTGATGACTTCAACAACAATAACCTAATGAGATTTTATGTAAAATCCGGAAAATTTTTTGCTGACATTTCAAACAATTTCCGTTGGAAAGTCCAAAGAGCTCCGCTTGGTAATTCCAAAGAATTCACGAAACTTTAAAAAAAGTGAGTGAAAAGTAAAAGGTCTATTTTCTCACTTCACCCCTCACTTTTTACTGTGAAAAGTGAAAAGTGCAAAGTTAGTAATTAGGCGTCTCACCCCTCACGTCGCACTACTTACATTTTACAGTGAGAAGTAAGAGATTAGTGAGAAGTGAGAAATTATTACTAAGAAGTAATAAGTTTGACGTCAAATGACCTATTTGGCCAAATGACATGTTCGACCAAACGAGCTATTCGGGTATACGACATATTCTGCCAAATGACTTTCTACCAGATGGGTTTCGGCCTAATGGTTTGTTCGGCCTAGTGGCATCCGGCCCAATGGCTTGAGTTTCGGTGAAACAACACTTCCTTAAAAAAATGTTTGTTCAAAAGTCAATATTTCCATCGGCATTTTATAACTTAAATGAGCTTGGGCTGAATCCACAAAATTATTGCTTTGAATTGCGATTCTAAGAGCTCACTACAAATTTCCAAAAAGTACGTTTCAATAATTCTCAAGTGTAGCGTGACATCGTGACAAGACAAGTGAGAAGCCCATTCGCCATACGATTGTAAGTGGGGCTAAACTGCCCATGATCGCATATTTTTACACCAGCAATTTTTGTTCATTTCGTATAAAGCCTGTGAATCGTTTAAAAGCTGAATTTACTGCATCTAATCTCACAACAGTAAAATAGGCTTTACTATCTTGCTTATCTGTGGTATGCTGGAAATGATTGAGTTTGTGGGGAGGATTGACGAAGAATTTACAAAATTAGTCTAAATGCAAATGTTACATATATGCGATCATGGGTGGGAAATTACTTCCAAAACGTGAGCGTATGTGACCGCGATCTTCGACAAGGAAACATAAAGAGCGGTCCTTGGGCTGGAAGATCTTCCATCGAAACAGCTGGGTAACAACAAACAACCGGCATAGCGATGCTGACCTTTATTCCACCTGTCTGTAGACCAGATGAATGATACAAAAATCTGAATCAGTTGGACTCAAGAGAAAACAAAATTTTGAGGTTAACGCGCCGAAGCTAGTACTCGTTCAGTGCCATTGGCGTAAGCCAAATGGCCTTCTTCCGCAGTCTGTCAAATTACCCATTTGAATATCTTGACGCAGTTATGGCCAAAACCAGGGGAATAAGCACCCTTCTAAACAATACCCAATGAGTCGAAATTGATATATTGGCTTTTTCCGATGATAATTACAAATACTACTCAAAAAGAAAGTAAAGTAGTAGTAGATAAAAGTAATGAAAATACAGATTCGATTTACACCGCAAGCGAGCCGCAAGACCTATCTTGGTACAGTGATCACCACGTCACTATCCAAGCCGTTCCTCACATAAATGGCCTTCTGCTAATCTTTAGTTTCTATTAATTTCACACTTGCCGCTCGCTTGGGGTATCAATCGAATCTGCATCTTGTTTACTTTCATCTACTCCATTTCGCTTTGAGTAACATAATAATTCCCAAAAAAAAAACAATAAATTGATTTCGATAAAGTCATGCAGTGATCAAAACTATCCTAATTAATTCCCAGTGAGATTAGATCAGATAGAAAGAGTGACAAACGATGCTAGTTAGCCAATATCTTGCACACATCTCAATGAATAGTTATTTATTGAACCGCTATGAACTGTAAGACTGAATAAGTAAGAATTGAAAATACTAACAGAACTCCCAGAGTACTGTCATTTGGTGCCTTCCTCAGCTTAACAGTAAGCTGCACAGTTACAAAACAAGACCATGTTGAAGGTGACTGCCCAAGTAACCACCAAGCATTAATTATTGCATATAGTCAACCACAGATCAGCATATTAAATGCTAATTGCATTAGATAAGTTTTATCGATGTAAGGATGCATTTAATCATCAACTGTCAAGCAACGATACACTAATTCAGCATCACGAATGCAGCAATGTATTACTTATGTTTTATTTAAACATGTCAGAGTAATGAAGCATTAGTTCGGTCGAAAAAGGGCCTTTTTCAATTTTAAGTCAACTTTAATGGCTGTATTATTTGCATGCATATATAGCTCCATGGTTACTTGGGTGGGTTGCATTCCCAGTCCAGTCCGATAAATTTTTGGTTTGCAAATATTCGTGTCTTTCTTGGGCACAATGTATTATCATGTTAGCCTCTTGATATACGATTGAACAAACTTGTCTTAGAAACCTTGCAGTTGGTAACTGTAGAAGTGCTGAATAAAAACTGCGATGCGGTAATGTTCCAGTGGGGGATATAATGCCAATTAAGAAGAAGAAGACCACCATCAGAATTGATGAAACATTGCCCTGCTCTAAATCAAACTTTACAATTTGGCTATTTTTAAGGACGTTCCGGATTTTCCGCAAGGCCGTCTGGTGGCCATCTGCGGTTACAGCTAGGTTATAATTGTGAATGCCTACCGTGAAAGATTTTCAAAAAATCGTGCATGACTATTAATTGTCTCACAGGTCACTTTGAGAAATGATTTTAAAAAAATAAGCGCTATCATAGTAGGTATGAATTCTTAACAAAATAAAATAATAACACATTATTGATCTCTTTTCTTTGTGCACCCTGAGCCGTCTAAAGTCTTATTTATCAAAGCCTTCAATCCAATCATTTTTTATATTTTCTCAGTAAATGGAAACGCCTGCCAAATCTAATTCTTAGTTTTGTAGAAACCTGTAGAAACGAACAAAAAAATGACAGCAAATGCAAATACTACCGTCAGTGCGCGTAGCTTACTGTGACCTTTTAAAGTAGCCCTGCATTCGTCTTCGAAGAATTTAACAATTTAAATATTCGCCCAAAAGCTATTTCGAAAGGTGATCGAAGGCTGAACGCCTTTAGGATGAAAAGCTTTCTTGTAGATGGAACGATGCCTATCATCCAACCAGTGGATGTCAGATTTTCTTACAAGTTTGCATAGAATCTTTCGAAACCTTTGGAAAAATAAGTAATAGCAGAATAGAACTGCAATCGACAACGCTGCTGTGCCTCAGATGTACTCAGATCTCTACTTGATCGTGCTCGAAAATTAATTTTCAAAATTTAATGTTCGGGCTATAACTTGCATGACAGTTTTCAATACAAACGATGGGACAGCATCGTCCAATGCAACTTGTTGCAATAAATCGGTTAAGAATAAATGTCGGTAAAATGATTAAGTTTTGAAATGCTTTTTGCACATAAAAAATGTATTTTGACCATAACTTTTGAAAACATTGTCCGATATGGCCCATTTCTAATAGGGAATTAAAAAAAATAAAAATAATAAAAAAATAATCCATGAGAAATTTTACGGAATATAGTGTTCTAAGGAATTACGGGGATAAAGGACTGGTCCGAACTCTGTCTGAAAATCGAATATCGATATTCCAATCGTAATGGGATCAGACTAAACAGCGGGCTTCTTCTTCGACAGATATAGCTCATGAGAGCTGTTGCATTTATTATTTGGCTTCTTGTTTAATTGCTTACCTAAAAAGGAAAAATTGGTAATACAATTATCCTGAAAAGCCACAAATTTAACGCATGCAAAAATCCATTATCGTCCTACACTGAGGAACACTTCATAAACGGTAGCTGCCCCTCGGGGACTTTAAAAATTGAGTTCTGGTCTAGGTTCGAGCTCATATGCGACTCCTCACTCTGTTCCCAAAGCCATTCTGTTCCAGTGAACAGAATGTACTGAGCATCGAAAATTCAGCTCCGACTTCATAACCACCGCCATCGATTATTTGTATCGATGAGGTGGGACCATTTCATCCCATTTCCATTGGCAGCTGGATAGGGCAACGGCATGCATTGATCAGCCTGTTGCTGCTGTTCATCAATATTTTCGTGTGAGTACGTGGCTTTGGAACGGCAGTGGCCTAGTCAGTAGTCAATCGGTTCGGGTAACCTTCCATCCCGACAAAAATTAAATATTTAGCAGTCCCCGAGGCAGGAAATGGTTTGAAAACTTACTGTGCGCTCGCTCGTCGACTTCATCGTTTGGTTTAAAATAGGCTGTTCGCAAATTACGTAACGCAGTGTTTGTGTCGTTGCTCTTGACAAAGATACATTACCTTCATTCGAAGAACTGAGTCGATTGTTATACACATAGAAAGGAAAGATTCATTTCAAATTAAAATACGTCAACAATCGGCAAGAAACTTTGTATTACATTATTTTTATTTTACGTCCCAAAAAGAATAATCGCATATCTGACAGGTTTAAATGGGGCCCATGGTGAATAAAGAGTCTAATCAACTTTATCATGTGCACCTTCCTCTTATACTGTACAAAACGACAACAAGGAAGGCAGCGTAATTTTCCTTTGCTGGCAAGGCCGTGCTCGGGGGCTGTAAACGGAGGGGTGAACCTTACGAAATTGTCTCAATCATCAAGCTAAACAAAAACTAAATACCTATTTTACATTTAAATTAGAGTTATGAAGAATTCGTGTTTTGTTTTTCGACAAATTTGGATCTACCAAAGAATTGACCTGATTTCATTGAAAAAGTCTTCAAAAAAAATTGATGTTTGTTCCATAATCTAATGATCAATGTAGACAATCAATTTAACTTTCATCATTCCTCATCATATGGATCCAATATGCAATCATGGACATCATATGGCATTCAATATTCTAAAAAGTAAAGCTCAAACGTTATTAACAATCATTTTAATATTGAGGAAAGAAGCTACATCCGCTCTGGTTACGTCCTTGCGTTAGAGTTTTTTGTCTCAAATGAAAAACCCGAAGATCCACCTCACAGCACGGTGTGTGGTGAGGAAGCCCCCGTGGTTTGGGGTATTATCGAATTTTCCAAAAGGTGTCTCACAAAACGACGTCGACAACGACGATGCGACCGACGCACATGTGTCTGTCTGGAATGATGATGGTCGGGTGTGTTCGACTTTTGGGGGCTATAATTTATTCTAATTGCTCCCACGTGAGTTTACTCCGGCTCCAATCCATCTGGCTTACCCATATGTACCAGCAACAACGTTCGCTCGCTTGCTCGCATCAACAATGTGCCGCGTGTAGGTGCGGGCTTTCGGATAAGCGCTGAATCCTGCACGAAAGCACGGGAAATGGAAATCCACTACACCGTCACTTGCAGCCGTCATCCACATGATCTCCCGAGGTGGGCGGCGAGCTTACACATCAGAACCGCAAAATGGAAAAGCAGGAAGAGGAAAAGCCGCCCACTGCTGCGGAATGTACCCAATGGCAGCAACATTGGAGTCAGAGCTGATTCGTGACCATGATATTGGCTGGTGTAAAGTGTTTGCGAATGTTAAAGGTTCTTACATAAGTTGAAATCATGGGAAATATGAGCAAAATTTAATTTTGAGC
Organism: Armigeres subalbatus; assembly: GCF_024139115.2. Taxonomy (NCBI): domain Eukaryota; kingdom Metazoa; phylum Arthropoda; class Insecta; order Diptera; family Culicidae; genus Armigeres; species Armigeres subalbatus. The sequence goes on along the minus strand of NC_085141.1, from coordinate 388,975,379 downwards.
TAAATTTCACGCTCAAATGTAACGCATTCATTTTTTAGGGATCACTTTAAAAAAAGGAACCTTTTGTCCAAGAACAATTCATTCGGAAACGTGGAAAATTCCCAGCTCGTTTGCACTGCGGTGGCTTCTCGTCTCGAGTTCGGTTCCAACTGCTGACTGCGCAGTCAATGGGCAGGCACGGAGGTAAGCATTTAGAGTGCATCGCAGCGTGAAAACGTTCCATCGCACCATATCGTTTGATTGAACCTTTGGCTTGTTAATCCGGCCTCTCGGGCTCGGTATCAGGATCGTCCGTGGGTCAGAGAGAAACCAATCATGAAATTTCCTGTAAATCCCAATTAATTCGAATCCTCTCAAATTTCCCTCGAGTCCCTATGGATGCGCTTACGTGCTCGGTGGGCTCGAAGAATTATGAAGGCTCAAATAGAAAGAGAAAGGTCAGGTAGGCTGGCTGGCAGACGCAGCTGATATCCATCATCGTTTATTTTGACAGGTCTCTTTATTATTTATTTACTCTTACACCTACTGCTGGGCTGCTTCCAGATAGAGTCTGCTATTCCGAGCACTGTGTGTCCGTGTAGGATCGTTTGTGGGAAGGACTGCAATGCGTGGGTTCGGTTTAATCCTGGATCCAATGATGAGAAATTCCGACGGAGTCCGTCGTACTTCAGATTCGAAGGATGTACCTTGTTGGGCGAAAATGTTTGCTCATTATGACGTCCCAACATTGAAGGTGAAATAGGAGCTATATAACATTGCGAGATAATTGTAATCTAAAATTCATCCTCTGTATTTGCTTCGATAATGATACTCAGTCGCCAGGGAATCTGACATGAGTTTGCTAATCTTGTGGCTCATTATTTTACATTTATTTTGAGCTGGTATTATTTATTTAATGTTTTGTTTTTATCTCTCAAGAACCTTTTCAATCATGTAAATATGCGGGGGTGCCGTAAAATGTGGCGCTTTGAAAATATCTTAAAAGCAATCATATTGAAGTCAAAGGTGAAGTCTGTACTATTGATGCCAGTTAAGCATGGCATGTATATTTACAGATGCAATTACTTACTAACTTCGTTCATCAATATATACCTGCAAATAGAAATAAAAAAGAGATTAGAAAACATGTAGATTGCAAAATGTGTTTTATTTCAAAATAATAATCTCAATTACTACAAATGGTTCTCTAAAGGAGTCTCCAGTAGCCTTGAGAGCAAAGGCGTAGGATTTCCAATCCAGAGATGGCGAATTCGATTCTCAGTCCGGTCTAGGATGTTTTCTCCCTGGGCATAATTTATCCATTGTACTTGCTACACAAGATACATAAGGTACACTGGGGGAAGTGGAAAAAGGGGTAAGTGTAAAAATCAACTCGAAAAATTTCAATTTTACAGATTTTACAGGTTTTACCACACCATAACATTGTGCAAAAATATAGTTTAATGCTCACGCTGTAACTATGTTTAAATCTGTGTTATACTTACACTAACACAGTTTACGCTGGAACTGTCATTTTAGGTTTCGCGAAAAGTTTATTTTTGCATTCATAAAATCAATTCTTACGTGCATAAATTGTTCCTTTTTCCAGTGATTTTGCACCACAGGTGACCATTTTGATACAATTAAACTAATCACATTCAATTTGTAGTGGTTGGTACCATGAAAGAAAATGATTTAAGGATTTTACACTTACCCCTGGTACCGAACACTGCGGGGGAAGTGGATAATGTTCTGATTACGCAATTTTTTCCTTCCCTTCATGGTTCATTTAGATTGCTATGAATCTTAATATGTTCCTTCTTTGTTATCATTGTGATTTCAGTGGTGTTTGGACTAATATACATAAGAAAACGCCTGATTAATCCACCTATCGGTATTGATACCTTTCACATGTTTTACATATGAAAAAAAAATCACGAGAAAGATAAAAATAGCACTGATAGGTAAATATATTCCATAATGCATATTCATTTATATTCATAACAAGTTTCGCCGTTGAATGCAATTTGTTGCGAACAAATCGGGTAGGGACAAGTGCATGAAAATAGGAGATATTTTTGTACGTCTTTTGCGCACACACATACATACAAACACGCACACACAGACATCACCTCAATTCGTTAAATTAAGTTGCTTAGCTTATAACCCTGTAAGCCCCATTTTTCCTATAAAAAGTTCATCTTTGTGGCGAACCTATAGATTATACGTACACTTAATGTTCGAGAAGGCAAAACCAGCACTCCCCTACCTATTACAAGAATTCCTTGGAGACCTATTCCTTTAATCCAATGAAATTATTCAACAAAAGATACTCAGAGCAATTACCGTCTTGATTTTAATCATATATCACTACTCATCACAATTGAAGGTCAAGATAACTTGGGTTTTCCACTTACCCCATTCCACTAGGGTAAGTGGAAAAATAACTCCTAAATTTCAAATATATTTTTATAAATTTCAAGCGACTAAAATGGTATGAATTACCGCACAGTTGGTGCAAAATGGACTGTTTTTGAGAGCCCATAATGATTTAATGCATTTAGATCATTTAAATTGCTTTTACAATAATTTGAACATGAACTATCGATTTTTCCTTTTCCACTTCCCCCAGTGTACCTTAGTCCTGCAATGGCGGGCATAGAAAAGCTTTCAATACTAGAATACTAAGTTGAAAAGCAGGCCATATTCCAGCTGGAATGTAGAGCCATTGAAGAAGAAGAAGAAGAAGATTCTTTAAATCGCATCTACTGAAGTTAACGATTAACGAAAGCAAGTTTTATAAACCATAATCAATATTTGAGAGGGACATATCAGCCAAAGTTTATTCTTTTCAGTTCTTTATCTATGTATATAGCTTTCTATGTAGGCAAGGAACCGAAAAGAATAAATTTTAGCTGTTACGCCCTTTTCAAATGTTAATTCAGAAATTTCATCAATAATTTTTATTACACGTAGGTATTTAATTTATTTATCTTATATATAAAAATGAAATGGTCTGTGTTCGTATCCGCATAACTCGAAAACGGCTGGATGGATTTTTTTCATTTCTTCAGCAGATATGTTCGTTATCGTTTCCGACGGGTTTATATGATATTTCCGCATGCGAAAATTACGAGTAAGGGTGGAGAAATTATGAAAAACTAAAATTAAGATATTTCGCATGGGCAGCTCAGAACGCGCATTTTCGCCTACTATGCAGGACAACGTCTGCCGGGTCGACTAGTTTTTTCTAAATATGCACATTCGATCTCATCATTGATTAAAATCCAGCGAGTTCGAAAACAAAGATGCAAAGGCCTACCTAGTAAGAAGTACTTTCTATTTTTGCCTTTCTCGTATACTAAGTATACGTAAAGGCTATATGTTCACTCCAAAAACAAACTTTTTATAGAAGGCTCGGAGACCCATAGTGTTATATACCAATCGACTCAGCTCGACGAATTGAGGTGATGTCTGTGTGTGTGTGCGTGTGTGTGTGTGTATGTGTGTGTGTATGTGCGCACCAAAAGAGCAAAAAGTTTAGCTCACTTTTTTTGCACTTACCCTCAACCAATTTACTCGCAACAGGTTGCATTCGACGCCCCATACTGCCCCATTGTTTCCTATTGAAAATTGGCCGGATCGGACTATGGGCTTGGAAGTTATGGCCAAAATACTTTTCCTCATAAAAAAGCGCGTAAAAAAGTCTAGCTCACTTTTAATGCACTTACCCTAAACGGATTCCCTCACAACAGGCTGCATTCGACGCAGTATCTTACTCCATTGTTTCCTATTGAAAATTGGACGGATCGGACAATGGGTTTGGTAGTTATGGCCAAAATACTTTTCCTCATAAAAAAGCGCGTAAAAAAGTCTAGCTCATTTTTAATGCACTTACCCTGAACGGATTCCCTCACAACAGGCTGCAACGACGCAGTATACTGCCCCATTGTTTCCTATTAAAAATTGGACGGATCGGACAATAGGCTTGGTAGTTATGGCCAAAATACTATTTTTTACCGCACGAGAAAGGCATCATCACCGCTAGGTGGATTAATCTGGGTTTTTAATCCAGCAAGCGTTTCTTACTATCATGTGTCCATTCAATTATTAAATTTAAAAAAAATTAGCTCTTCGGAATAATTGCTTTATTTGGCTTATCAAATTCTTGTAGTTCCATTACTACGTAGTACTATAATTGACTACGAAAATAGAATAGATTTCAAAAGATCAACTTCAACTATTTGACTATTCATCTTAATTTCCATAATTTTACTCAATTCAGATATCCCATATCATTTAGATCCTGGGATTGAATCCAACAGAGAATGAAAGAGTATCTCACCTATCATCTCTGTATAAATATACGATATGTAGCATACCGTGGCAGGCTATACCCCATGATATATTTCTTTAAAAAAAACTCCAAACGCGGTTTGAAGTTTGAAATTTGAGATGAACTGTAATGGCTTTGAGTTGCAAATATGCTAAAATAGCTCTAATATCTGGTCACATGGCACACCCTAACAGGAAAAAAAAGGTGCATTAAAGTAGATGGTTATATTGAGCCACAACCGCAAATTGGACGTAGGATTAACGTAAAGTGTAAGATATAAAATTTCGAGATTCTGAATATGTTTACTGATGCTGAACTTAGGCCGGTATGACCACTTGCGATGGTTACGATGATTGGCTCCCGAAACACGATAGACACCATCCATGCAAATAAATGAGTGCAGTGTCTTTCTGCAAACGAGGACTTGTGCTGCTACCGACGTGACGCCAAACGATTATGATTTGCACATTGAAGAAAATGCCTTCTTGATTTTGGTCGGGAGCACGCCAATGGTGCCGGTCGCCAAAGGGGGCATCGGTCTCCATTGCAAACGGATACTGGCAAGCCAAGGTCCGGTTTTCGCGATCGATCGGCAGAACGACCGGAACGAAGCACCAAACATCATGGCACCGAAAGCCGGCAGCGGAAAGTCAGTGAAAAATGCGGCAGAGACAATGGCTACTAAGGGTATGCGATAACACACTTTTTCCTAACGAAACGAAACGAAACGAAATTTAAAATGTCTATGTTGATTCGGATCGAAACGAAACGAAATATAGATTTCTTTCGAGACTTCGAAACGATACGAAATTAAGGTTCATTTAATTTGAAATTTTTCGAAACGAAACGAAATTTTGATTTTTTTTTTCGCGGAATTTTTATTGAATTGGTTTTACATTATGTACGCAATTCTGATTTCACTTTTTCGAAGTCGAATAACTGTTTTGTGACCAAAAGAGTTATAATAACTGAAGAGGCAATCTGTGATAAATCGCCACATTCTCGCCGCATATACCATTGGCAATACCCCAGCATTTGTGCCGCTTTCAAAGGAATTCATCGTGGAGCGTGTGCTCCTGAATCTGATCAATTTTATATCAGTTTTATATAAGTAAGTATATAAAAATAAAGAAATTGTGGGATTTTTCATATACGGATTCAAATTTCGTTTAAAACCTTAGTTCACTTAAGAATTATGTAATTATGCTGAAGCATACTTCATATTGTCTTGTCAGCGTGGTTTTACAGTATTGACTTAGTCAAAATTTGAAAAAGAATGCTTAGATTTGTTTTTATTTAGTTAGATACTTAACTATGTATCCACATCTGCCAGCCGTATACGCAGATATAGAATTGATATTACTAGTTCAACAATTGAAAAGGGTGTATCTGCCAAAATGTATTCCTTCTTATTCCTCGTCTACATATATAGCATACATTTGCTCACTAGAAGAATCCTGTGGACCGTTCTGATATGCACAAAGATATGTATTGAACTTCACAGACCGATAGACAATCAGCTCGACAAACTGAGCTATTGTGTGTGTGTCCTTGGCATATGAGAACAGCTGTTATGGTCAGTATGTGCTGAAAGCAATCATAAGTAAAGAATTTTCAGCAATTTTAATGATCTTTCAACCCGTTCTGGATTTTTTTTTGCAAATTCCATGCGAAGATCTAGAAATGCCCACAAATCTGCAATGTTCCTCACATATTGTGCAAATAGTCGAAGAAGAGCTTAATAGCGTTTCTTAACTGTACACATCGTAGATGCTAATCATGATTGACCGAGAAACAGCAAATATGTACAGCCAATTAAATAATATTCTCTGGATACAAAAAAGTTATTCTTATTGTATACTTGCTCGGAGTTTCCAATTCATGAACAATAACGATGCTGGTCAACAACGGTGCTAATAGTCAATTTAGTATAAGGAGAGGAAAATAAGTTTAACACTCATTGTTTTAAGAGACCGAGGTATGCTCTGGATCTCCGTGAGCGCTACGGAAAAGGAATCGTTGGTTAGTTGAGAAGGTACCCAAATAACACCGAAAACATCATTATTAACGAAGATCTAGTAATGATGTTGAATAAAGGTCGGGGAAATGAAAAACAAAACATGTTATGTTTAAGGAAAGCTATGATAAGGTTTTTGCAAAACATACAACCATTTGATCAGAGAAGTTTCATTACTACATTATCACAACTTGCCGACATGTTCGATTTTTGACATTTGTTTGGTTTTTTTTTAGATATTTCGTTTCACATTCTCACAACATAAAACATGTCTACAGGAAGATTTTACGAACAAGGTCATAACATGTTCATTTTTTTGACATTTGTTTCGTCAGAATATATACCCCAATGATAGAAGTTTAACGTAATTTCAACATCTTTTAAGATCAATGTTATGAACGTTCTTCATCGACCCTGTTGTTTATCGACAACTCGCCATATTGTTTTTCTTTTGCAGATTCGAGAATTTGTTTACATATAAATTTCGAAATTATGCTTTGGCATAGTTATATTTTTCTTTAATCAATGGCGAAAGAATTTAGAAGTAAAATGAAAAGTTAGCCAATGAAACATTAGCCGCACCTATTATGTTTCGACCGATACTTCGAAACATATTTGATTTATTTATTCAGTTTGTATTTGTTTATTAATATTATTAAAATGGTGTTCATCATTTCATGCATGCTTGTTTTCATTCGTTTTTGTATAAAAAGTATTTCTTTGAACGTGTTGGTCAGCATTTTTGTTTTGGTATTCAATTTGACAGAACAATGTTGAAAGTCGGTTATTGAAAACATCCTTAGTACTGAAGTTTAGTCTTGTGAATGTGCAATCAAAAACAAGGTTGCGACTGAAAGATGTCAAAATATCGATAATTTTTGCGCTGTTTAGGTCGTGTGAAAGTAATCAAAGCGGTTTTTCATATCAAAACGTAACATACTATATGTTCGGAAGATGCATTTTTAACACTCATACAACAAACCGTGTTACTTGAGTAATTCATGTAAAACCCCTTGGTAAGCGACAAAATATTTATTGTAAACGAAGCTATTTTGAAAACAAGAAGACGAAAACTGTGTTTCAAATCAATCCAACGCAAGATCAATGTGCTTCGTTTAATAATCTTCTACAACACGATCGATTCCGCACTAAATAATTTTGTGCTCTTCGATGCAGACATTAGTTTTATCACTTCGCGTTCTCCCACACTAGCTGGCGTGATCAGCATCAACACGATCGATTGCACAATGGTTAAACAAATTTCTGCTACGCGAGGCAGATTTTTATCACTTTGCGTTCTCCCGGACAAGATGCCGCCCCATGACCAGCAGCAACACTATCGATTCCGCATTCATATTGTGCAAATAGTAAAAAAATATCACAAAATTTTAATCATGGAAACACTGAAGACGTTTTATAGAAGAAAATTTCTTACGTATTTGTCGACTAAGAACGGGGTTAGTAAGCGTTAATAGAAAAATGTGTATAACCTAAAGTTTTGAAACAACTTAACGATTTTGTTCAGCGGCGCACCCAAAATTCTTTTATAATATAAAGCATGAATTAGTTTGAATTTGTTTCGAAATTCCGCGAAATTCCGTTAAATTTCGTTAGAAGCTAGTTTTTTCTAGCGAATTTTTTGTAATTTTACGAAACGAAACGAAATCAAGAAATCAGATTTCGCCATACTAAAATTCCGCGAAATTCCGCGGAATTTCGTTTCGAACCACCTGAAACGAAATTTTTCGAAATACCGCATATGCTTAATGGCTACAGTGGCTGCGAAGGGCGGCGACAGCAAGGCTCAGAAAAACATCGTCAAGGACGACAAGCAACCAAAGCAGAGGCCACGGAGGAAAGAAAACTTTGCCATCTACATTTACAAGGTGTTGAAGCAGGTTCACCTGGAAACTGGCGTCCCGTCGAAGGAGATAAGCATCGTAAACAGTTTCAGAAACGACATCTTCGAGCGTATCACGGTTGAGGCCTCCCGTCTGGCACACTACAACAAACGCTCAACGATCACCAGCCACGAGATTCAGACCGCCGTCCGCCTTCTGCTGCCGGGAAAGCTGGCCAAGCACGCTGTTTCGGAGGGAACCAAAGCCATCACCAAATACACTAGCTCCAAGTGAACGAGAATGAGAACGTAGCTCGACCCAAAACGGCCCTTTTCAGGGCCCCTCACAGAAAAGAGGAATTTTCTTACCGAGCACGCAGAAAATCAAAATTTTGAAAGAACATTCTACTTCACTGCTTCTGACGCCAATGTCGCCAACTCGATGATTTACCGTTGAAACACGATAGACGACATCCATGCGAATAAATTCTAGCTGATCGAGGCCTGGATGTCCTGATAGAATATTTCACCAGCTGGAAGGTTTATATCAACGCGGCAAAAGCCCAGATTATCCTCTTTCCCCATTCCCGATCCACTAGACTTGTTCCGGTTGATGATTGTAAAATCCTCCTTAACGGCACAGCGGTAGAATGGGCCGGCATGGCTGACTATCTTGGTCTAACACACGACAGCAAGCTGATCTTCAGGCAGCAACTCGAACGAACTGTAGATAAATGCAACATTATGCAAAAGTTGCTCTAACCTCTAATCAACTGCAAGTTGACCCTGTCTCGAAGAAACAAACTTGCAAACTTGAGTATGGTATGCCAGCCTGGGAGAGTTGCGCCAAAACACATCATCTCAAAATCCAGAGACTGGACAAGTTCCTCCGAATGATTCTGGACTCTCCAATGAGATTGCGAAATACTGCGGTCTAACATCAGGCTGATATAAAACCGCTAAATAAACGCTTTGGTGAGTCGTTGGTAAGGTTCAGGACACGCTGTCTAGTATCTGAACACCAGGTCATGCGGGACTTAGTCCATTGGGTTAAAACATTTTTGTTAGGTTAGTTAGGTACGGTAGTGAATTATTTTCAAATTGAAATACCAGAGGTCACTTGAGCCGAAATGTTAATAGGACTAGTAAATTAATATGTGTTCTACGAAAACGAAACGTTTGAAAACAACCAAATGAGGATATAGAACTGATGAAGACTGACCACTTGAATGTAAATAACATTGTTGAACCAAAAATTGAATAAATTGAAAAAAAATTATGCAAAAAAAATTACAAGCCCTTTTATTACTACCAATTCTATCTTTCTGCCGTTGCCAGGCGGTTTTGATTTGAACTTTTAAGAAAATTTGTCTCGGCTCTACCTTCATTTGTGCAAAATGGTATTTCTTAAAAGAACCGATTGTCAATCCACAACGCACCTTTCTCATCACTCACAGCAACCAAACGTTAATCCCAACCTTGCGTAAAAATTTACTTTACTGCTGCTGACCGACAGTCACTTGATAATGTTCCGCTAAGATGCCCAGAGTGTAAAATAATCGAAAATTTTTAGTGAAGTCCATTTTTCTTCATTTGTCAGTTCACTTCCGACACATTCATAGTCGGCTCTGGACAGTCAATATTCAGTTGAATATTAGTCATTGAATATTTATGCACATTTTACAAATTGATAAATTATCTGAAATCTTAATACGTTTCAAATGAGTAAAGTGATTTATCACACAGAACTGAATCCGATTTTCATCCGCGAGGCACTTTCAGCGGTAAACATCTTCATAATGCTAATTATGTTTTTTTCTGCACATAGTAAACACATTCAGTGACAGTCGAATGAATGAGTTCGTGGAGTAGTCGTCTGACTATGTCATTCTATGTTTTGAATATTCATGCGATGTTTGTCAAAATTCGGACCGAAGTTGCTTCATGAAGATGAATATTTTATGCTCTGTAGATGCCACCATTTAGAATACAGTTTCAGTAGGGGGAATGACGACTTTGGCAGGTTTTGTTCTATTATTGTCAGGGAGGTTATGATTATGTTCAAATTTGGCTTAAACATTCTTTGCATATCAAAGAATATTGTGGCCAAATTTCATAAAAATTGGTCGACAAAAACACCTCTGACAATAATAGAACAAAACCTGTCAAAGCCGTCTATTCCCCTACCTGATGTCCCGGAGCCACAACCAACGCCAATTTTGCAACTAACCCTTTCTTATCATAAAATGTTGGTCCTGAAAAAACCTAATTTCTTTCCACAATGCGCCTTTCTAATCACTAACAGCAACCAATGGATGGTCCGAACATTGCGTCGAAATTTCTTTTGAGTGCTGCTACCGGCGTCATCGCAAGCACAAACATTCATAAAATCATACCAATCTTACATCATGCTTTAAAATATTTGTGACTTACTTTGCTACTCCGTGATTGACCAGAACTTGTACTTGTAAATTGTACAGAGAACCAAATGAATGGGGCTTGGGATTAGCTACACTCAATGTAAACGTTTCGGAAGTTTAAATATTTTCAGTCAATAGCGGTGCCGGCCATATACGAAGGGAAGAATTTTAAGTCCGACCCTCGTTACTACTAGAGACCGCGTAAACCTTTGCATCTACATGATTGTCTTGGGATTTATCTGGATTCACTTCGGTAAGCGATGCGATCTAAAGGAATATGATATAATTGAGCGCATTAAAATATTCTACTCTCTGTCCTTTCTATCGAGCCGGCGCATGCTAACCTCAAATGCAACCAAACGCGCACAACTTAGTTTATTTACCACAACGCAGAACAAATTGCGGATGACCGTGCGATTTCGGGAGGACAGACACACAAAACAGCACATTTTTTAATAACTTTAATATAAATTGTAATACATACTTCTATCGAGAAAGGGATCGCATCCATCATTGACTTATTCCAGGCAAAGGCATCTTTTAAAGAAGGGAACAAGTCCACCACTACCTGAAAAACGCCTTCTTTAGAAGGAGAGATCACATCCACCATTGCCTTACTCCGGGCAAAGGCCTACTTTTCAAAGAAGGAATCACATACACTATTGCCTTAATCCGGGAAATCGTCTAGTTTTGAAGAAGAGATCATAACCACCATTGCTTTATTTCAGGTAAATGCCTTCTTACAAAAAAAAAGTAATCACATTTACCGTTCCCTGATGCCGGACAAATAACTATTTTTAAAGAAGGGATCAAATTTTGATTTGCTTTAATCTGGGTAAACGCCTGCTTTCAAAGAAGGAATCACATCCACCATTGCCTTATTCCGGGCTAACGCCTAGTTTTGAAGAGAAAATCTCTTCCACCATTGCCTTAATCTGGGTAAGCGCCCAAATAGATCATATCCCCCATTGCCGTTTGGTCGAAAAGGTCATTTGGTCGAATGGGATATTTGGCCAAATGGGACCGCATAGGTCATTTGAAAAGTGAGAAATAGGGTGTGGAAAGTGAGACGTCTCACTTCTCAGTCCTCATTTCTCACTGTACCTACTGTAGGAAGCGCGAAGTAAGTAGTGAGACGTCTTACTACTCACATCGCGCAGCGAGAAGTGAGAAATGCGTAGTAAGGATTGTATGACATTCGCCAGAAGGCTTTTTTCCAGAATCAATTTGCCAGAATGAACTATTCCCCAGAAAGCCGTTTGCTAAAATGCACCATTCCTCAGAAAGCCATTAGCCAGAATACACCATTCCCCAGAAGTAATCAAAACCCCATGAACTTTTGGTATACCTGTAAACAGAGTCAAAAGGAAGGATCATTTTTCATAGTTTTGCTTTATTGTTGTTGTTTAGTTGTTTTCAAGTGAGGAATATAGCACCACGTCGATAATAGAACTGAAAAGACGTATCTCTTTCGTAGAAAGCATACATAAGCCGGATATAGCCGCTTGCCCGGATTAAGACAATGGCGGATGTGATCATTTTTTTTTCAAATATGTGTTTGTCTGGATTTAGGCAATGGTGGATGTGATCCCCTCTTAAAAAATAGGCGCATGCCCGGATTATTATATTTATGGATGTGATCCTTCATTTAAAAATAGACGTCATTTAAAAATAGGCAAACTCGTTTTAGCTGCTTTTACAGACTGCCAAGGCTGAAACAAATTCCTAAAGCTAAAGAGCCTCCAGTCGTAAAGCAAGTACAGAAAATAGTTTGCCTAGACTTGTAGACAATGTAGTAACTATATGCGGTATTTCGAAAAATTTCGTTTCAGGTGGTTCGAAACGAGATTCCGCGGAATTCCGCGGAATTTGAGTATGGCGAAATCTGATTTCTTGATTTCGTTTCGTTTCGTAAAATTGCAAAAATTTCGCTAGAAAAAGCGAGCTTCTAACGAAATTTAACGGAATTTCGAAACAAATTTAAACTTGAATCAGACCTTATATTATCAAAAATTTTGGCTGCGTCGCTGAAAGAAATCCTTAAATTGTTTTCAAAACCTAAAATACAAATTTTTCTATTAACGCTTACTACATAACCCCATTCTTAGTCGACAAATACGTATGTAGTTTTCCTGTATAAAACGTCTTCAGTGTTTCCAAGATTCAAATTTAAATTTGGTGATATTTTCTTACTATTTGCCCAATATGAATGCGGAATCGATCGTGGGATGGCAGCTAGTCCGGGAGAACACGAAGTGAAAAAAATCTTCCTCGCGTAGCAGAAATTTGTTTGATCAGTAATGCTTTGAAACATTCGTTAAAAACATTCTACCGTGTTGATGTTGATCACGCCAGCTAGTGTTGGAGAACGCGAAGTGATAAAACTAATGTCTGCATCGAAGAGCACAAAATTATTTAGTGCGGAATCGATAGTGTTGTAAAAGCTTATTAAACGTAGCACATTGATCTTGCGTTAGATTGATTTGAAACACAGTCTTCGTCTTCCTGTTTTCAAAATATTTTCGTTTACAATAAATATTTAGTCGCTTACCAAGGGACGTTATTCAGGAACGTGTACAGTCACAAAATGTAAGGAACATGGCAGATTTGTGGGTATTTCTAGATCTTCGCATGGAATTTGCAAAAAAAAATCCAGAACGGGTTGAAAGATCCTTAAAACTGCTAAAACCTCAAAGCTTTCAGCTCATACTGACCATAACAACTGTTCTCATCTGCCAAAGACACACAGACAATAGCTCAATTCGTCGAGCTGATTGTATATAAGACTATGGGTCTGTGAAATTTAATTTGAAATACATAACTTTATTCATTTTAGAAAGGTGCACAGGATTCTTCTAATGAGAAAAAGTATGTTATATATATATGTGGACGAATATGAAGAAATAAGTTTTGGCTGTTACGCCCTTTTCAAATGTTGGTCTAGTAATATCAGTTCTCTATCTGCGTTTACGCCTGGCAAATGAAGCATTCATTTTCTAATTTTGACGTAGCTCAACACAAATGCTGGGGTATTGCCTTATTGCCGATCAATCACATGCGGCGAGAATGCGGCGATTTATCACAGACTGCCTCTTCTGCTATTATAACTCTATTGGTCGCAAAACAGCTATTTGAATTCGAAAAAGTGAAATCAGAATTGCGTACATAATGTGAAACTAAATTATTTAAAATAAAAATTCCGCGGAAAAAAAATAAAATTTCGTTTCGTTTCGGAAAATTTCGAAATTAATGAACCTTGATTTCGTATCGTTTCGAAGTCTCGAAAGTAAATCTATATTTCGTTTCGTTTCGATCCGAATCAACATAGACATTTTAAATTTCGTTTCGTTTCGTTTCGTTAGGAAAAAGTGTGTTATCGCATACCCTTACAATGTAGATATTATTTTATAAGACACTAGTTTTATAGCATATAGGGAACTGGCTTAAACCCCTTGCTACTGGTCTACCCACACTTACGGTGGGCGGTAATATTCGGACGTCGGGTGGTCGGGCGATGGAGCAGCCGACGAGAGGGCTGACGGTAGAAATTCCGCCAAAATAAATTCGGCCAATGATGCTGCCGACAGTAGGTCGAACGGTGATGCGGCTAGAGAGCTACGACGCATTGTAAAGGAACGATGTTGTGGGTGACCGGGGGAAGAACAGTGCTGACGATGGTCAAAGAATTCTGTTGCCGGACGGTGGTACGACAAATATGCTACAATGTGATTGTAAGGGGTCGGTCGAATGCCAGTACGGGGCGGCCGGACGAAGCAGTGGCCGATAGGTAGCTGCATCGATTGTATAGCCAACGTATGCGGCGGTGGTGTGTTAGACGGACGGCAGTTGATCGAACGGGACGGTGATCGTGGCTGGCGTCGCAGGTATCGAATGATTGCGACGTACAACATTAGCCAGAGGATGCGGTGATCGACCATCCTAGCAGCATACGTGTTCCACAAAGGATACTGCAACTCATATGTAATCAGATTTAGTCCCAATGAAGTTGCTGCAACCATTTCAGTCTGACGTGGCAGAAGTCGCCCTTTTACATCCTTTTGGCGGTTATTCACCAACTCGCGGCCAGTAACGAGGCCACAAACTACTACTTTCAATTTTGAATTTTCGCGTAGAAGCACCTCTCTATACTGCCGTTATCTGAAAAAGTGACGTATACGCCATTTTCCAAAAATGGTGTTAACGAGTACTACTCATCGAGCTCTTTAACAGAAAAATGAAAAACAGCATGTTGTAAAATGGCTGTTACGTCACTTTTTCAGATTACGGCAGTATACCTCAGAGTCAGAAACCTCACTGTCCGGACAATTGTTTGTGCCTCATTCGCCCAGCCTTTTGCTTGGACACTCATCCACCCACGGAAAGTATGCATTCCATATTTCCGTCTCCCCTCCTTTTGTCGTATTCATTCGCACTGAACGAGGTCGCTCATTTTTTTGATACGCACTTCGTTGATACGTAATTCTGGCAAATAGGTTTCTGGCAAATATCATTCTGGCAAATGAGATGTCTCACAACACACTCCTTACTTCTTACTTCTCACTGTAAAAAGTGAGGAGTGAGAAATGATCTATTCTGCAAAATGTCATATTCGGCCAAATGTCTTATTCGGCCAAATGACCCTTTCGGCCAAACAACCCTTTCGGCCAAACAACCTTTTCGGTCAAATGACCTATTCGGCCGGATGACCCTTTCGATCAAACGGTTTTCGGCCTCCTGTGCACCCTTAACCTAGCGATGAGACGCGTGGCTACAAAGCAAGACCATGCTGAGGGTAGTTGGCATATGCGGTATTTAAAAAAATCGTTTCATGTGGTTCGAAACTAGATTCCGCGGAATTTCGCGGAATTTGAGCAAGGGGAAATCGGATTTCGTGATTTCGTTTCGTTTCGTAAAATTACAAAAAAATCGCTTGAAAAAACTAGCGGAATTCCGCGAAATTTCGAAACAAATTTAAACCATGCTATCTCGTACGATCGTGTATATTATCAAAAATTTTGGCTACGCCGCTAAATATAAAGCTGATTGGAAAACTTAATGTTATACAAATTTTCCTATTAATGCTTACTACATAATCCCTTTATGAGTCGACAAATACATATTTAGTTTACTTTTCTTCTTATATACTTTTTCAAGATTCGATTCAATGTTCAAGACGTCAGGCTCAGAGTGTGAATAGAATCAGATATGAATCAGTTTAACTTTGTAAAGAAGGCAAAGCTGTAGTGTGAATTCCTAGGCCTCTTGGCATTGTAAAGTCTTTTGGAGTGCTGTCAGATTTCGTCACTTCCGGTTAGGCTTCAAACCAGGTTTAAGCGCATGGGTAAACTCTGCTTAAGAGTTAAGAAGTGCATAAGGAAAACAAGATGCAACATTTTCCGTGCAAAGAATAATTTGATTCTTACCTAAAAGTAAGAATAAAAAGTTCATAGAATCACAATAGTCAATATTCGGTGAATCATCGAAATATTTACACGAAGTGAAAAAAATCTGTGTGCAATCGATCGTGTTGATGCTGGTCACGCCAGCTAGCGCGGGAGCATGCGAAGTGATGAAACTAATGTCTGCATCGAAGAGCACAACATTATTTAGTGCAGGATTTTGTGTTGTATTGATTTAAAACACGGTTTTCGTCTTCGACCTCCAGAAAACTACGGTAAAGATTAAATTCGATTACTAATTATTGGAACAATAAGTTACGTTGCGGTTTTCGCTGAGTGAATGCTCTTGAGTATTCCTTTTAGCTATGTAGGTTTGTTTTAACCTGCGCCTAATAAGGAAAGTGCTATAATCAGTATAACGAAAAAAATATTTCCCCATACTAATTTACATGCAAATTTGAAACGACTTGTGCTAAGCCAGTTATTATTCGAATCAGCTCAGATTTTCGGAGGACACTCAGAACATGATACAGAATTATATTGTTGTTGAGCGTTGTGGAGCAAAATCGACTTTTTGAACCACCCTATTGTATATAAGACTACGGGTCTCCGAACTTCTTATAAAAAGGTAAAATTTGGAAGAAAATTGAAGGCTTTTTGGTACAATTTTTTAACATGAAAAAGGAAAACAATATTTCTTCATACCTGGAAAACTACTGCCGTTAAAACTTTGCGATCGTATTTCTGAAATACAATCTGAAATACACTTCTTTGTGTATTCTAAAATAGTGCAGAGGACTTTTCTTGCGAGCAAATGTATGCTATTAATAATTCTCTATCTGCGTATACGCCTGGCAGATGTGGATATCTATGCATTCATTTTCTGGTTTTGAATTAGCTCAATGCCATAGAACCACGATGAAGACAATATGCTTCAGCATAATCACATAATTCTCAAGTGAAATAAGGTTTTTAACAGAATTTGAATCCAAATACAAAAAAATCCCATGTTATTTACTTACAGATAGAAAATTGAATTAATATCAAATTGATCAGATTCGGGTACACACACTCCACG
Source organism: Armigeres subalbatus (assembly GCF_024139115.2). Classification (NCBI taxonomy): domain Eukaryota; kingdom Metazoa; phylum Arthropoda; class Insecta; order Diptera; family Culicidae; genus Armigeres; species Armigeres subalbatus. The sequence continues at coordinate 388,958,310 of NC_085141.1, read as the reverse complement.
AAGAATTCCTTTGAAAGCGGCACAAGCACAGATGCTGAGGTATTTTCTTATTGTCAATGGTATATAAACAGGAACGCGGTGATTTACTTATCACAGACTGCTTCTTCTGTTACTATAACTTTATTGATCGTAAAGCAGTCATTTGACTTTGAAACAAAAAAACCGGAATTGCGTACAAAATGTAAACCAAATTCTATAAAAATTCCGCGGAAAACAAATAAAATTTCTTTTCGTTTCGTAAAATTTCGAATTAAATGGAACTTGATTTCCTATCGTTTCAAGGTCTCGAAAGTAAATCTATATTACTTTCCGTTTCGTTTCGAATCAACATAGACATTTTGAATATCGTTTCGTTTCGTTGGGGAAAAGTCTGTTATCGCATACCCTTAGGTGCCGATCTAGGGATTTTTTTTGGATTGGAAATTGTCTCGATTTCCCTGGGCATAAAAGTATCATCGTGTTAGCCTCATGATATATGAATGCAAAAATGGTAACTTGGCTTAGAAATGTCCCAGTGGGGGATGTAATGCCAATAAGAAGAAGAAGGGATCCGGCCAAACGACCCTGCCCCGTCTTTTTGTGGACAAACGCCTATATTTAAAGAAAAGATTACATCCATTATCATTGCCATAAACCGGGCAAACGTTAGTGATGATTTTTTTTTAGAAAACTCTAATAAAGTAATTTGGAACAAAATGGGCAAACGCATTCTTTTGAAGAAGAGATCACATCCATCCTATCTTATTCCGGACAGCGACCTATTTTTGAGGTAAAGATCTTATATACCATTGCCTTATTGTTGGCAAAGGCCTACTTTCAAAGAAGGGATCACACCATTGCCTTATTCCGGGAAAACGCCTGGGTTTGAGGAAAAGATTTCATCGTAGTCTACCTAGGCCCCCACTTTCTGTGGTATAAATTTTATGGTGTTTCGTGCAGCGAGTTAAAAATTATTCCAGATGGAAGCCGAGAGGAGAGAAAAAATCTGCACACCACCGTTGATAATCCTGCTCATCGACGGTGGAACCTACGTCAAAATGGATTCAGAACAGCTTCCTGGCCAAAAATTCTGCATGGCAACGGCACGAGCAGTTGTTCCTGCGAGATTAAGTTTGTTTTTATGGACAAATTTGCCAAAATACTGATGATTTAGCGAGGGATATGCAGCCGCAGAGTAAAGACCAAAGTGTTCTTGACGAATAAGACGATGGACTCCAAGCTGTACTAGGAAGAAAGTCTCAAAAACCGCGTACTAAGTTTCATGAAAGCCCATGAAGGTCCCTTGAAGCTTTGGCCAGATTTATGAGTTGGCACTACAGCCGGAAGTCATCCAGTTGTACCGCGATAATAACGTAGATTTCAAAAATAAAAACAATTCCAGTTATATTTGACGCAGTTCGCAATTATGCCAAATGGTCCGCTCCCAGCTGGGATTACCGCTACCTTCGATGGTGGGTGAGGCTTGGAGAAGGTTCCACGAGCAGCTAACTCTACTCAATCAAGTCCGAGTCGAAAGTGGCGAAGTGTCTGTACGACCGTAGTACGGATGCGGATTAGGGTGGCTCAAAAAACACTTTTTTAAATTTTTTGATCTTATTCGGTTCTATTTGATGCCCTGATGCTCTGGACAAAATTTCAGCCAAATCTGTCAACGTTTGGGCGGTGCTAAACTCGTTGGAAGTTTATATGGGAAAATGTATGCAGAAACATCCAAAAACAGTGATTTGCAATTGGAAGGCACAATTTACGATCAAGAACCATGATACTCATTCAGGTCTTGTAGAATTAAATACAGAATGTTATGCTGAAAACCGCGAGAAGATTAGAGCTTATTACGCAAAGTTATTAGCATTTTACTGGAGTGTTGTTGAGCCACCCTAATGCGGATAGTATTCTTCGAATAATAGCGAACAGTAACTTTTGGACGGATCCCACTTGGGTTCTACGTTGGGTGCAGGCTTCGCCAACAACACGGTCCACGATTGGTGCCAACCGTATGAAGAAAATTCAAATAATCGTGGACTGCTGTCAGTGCAGTCATGTTCTCGAAATTCAAAATCTGGCAGATCAAATATCCCGAAGAATATTTCCCCAAGACGTCCTGGAAACCCTATTTTGTTGGAGGGCCAATGGCCAAGATCACCAGAATCCGTAAGAAATCCAAGGAGGCAAAAGAAGTAAAACGTCGAATAATTATAACAACAGCTGTGTGTCCATGGTGAGCGAGTACATCAACACATTTTCATCGTATACTGACCTAGTTTTCCGCACTGCATACTGGTTGCGTCTAATGAAGCTACTCTGAAAACCGACAGCTAGCCGAAAATATGCGGGATTTCTCACCACAGCACAGTTGAGTGAGGCTAAATGTATGTTAGTTCGTTTGGTGTAGAAAGAAGTATTTGATGAAGAATTGAAATCTGCGGGAGACAAGGTATCAAATAGGCATCAGATATGCTGGTTCAATGCGTTCCCTTTCACGGAGAAGCTCTTAAGCAGTACTGGAAAAGGTCGTCATCGTCATAAGAGAAAGAGCAAAGCGATTTTTTTTTTATTTCAGGCGACCAAATGAATGAATCGTGGGTTCTTTGATCAATTGCGCATGAAAAGCAGCTATGAAAGGATGTTGTGCTTTATTTTAAAATTAAAATTTTAAGGTTATTTTAATAGATACATGCGAAGAATAGTGACTAGTCGATAAATTAATCATACTCCTTTAATTCACCGAGTTGAAAGTGGTAATAAACACAAAAATAAAGCAGATATTGTATACTTTCATGCCTTGTCACGGAACAAGTATTTTTTTAGATTTTTGTTGCATGCCGTTTCTATAGGTATTGAAAGGGGCAGATATGTAAACATCGCCTGACATTGAAAATGAGAAATTACAGTACTGCTCTTAAGACTCGGAGGACGATTGAAACACTCACTGGAGTCGAAAGAATTTGGTAGATTTCGGAATAATCGTCTGAAGACCATACAACTCAACCAAAAATGGCTGCATGATATCTGAAAGACATGCCATCTGCAGATCAGAAACAATAGCTTTCAGCCAGCAATTCAAGTCGAGATAGAGTAACTAGTCGTTATCAAAGTGTGAATGAACTGGAGAATGGGGCCGATCAGTGATGTCCATCCAAGAAACGACGAAATAGTCAGAGTTCTCAGATAATCGTAAGCATTTAAATAAGTCGTACGTGCGACTGTCACAGAGCTAATGAGCTTTATACTGGCTCTACAATATCCTTATATATATCCAAAAATGTGAAATATAGTGCTAATGGTTACCTGGGCTGTCACCCGCAAGACTGCCACGGGAAGTTTAGCAGTAGAACAATCACCCGAACTGCATCCCTGGCAGCCGCTGTTGGACTGGTTGTACTGCTTTTGACCAAGTAGTCTAGTGTATCGACGCTGACGCTTTTGACACACACGCAGTGGATCATATTCCGACTTTCGAATCTCAGGACATGCGATAGAAGCACAATCTCTGGACATTGGACGTTTAGCATGAAGAGCGGTGAGCGTCTATGGTAACTTTGCTCATAAACCCGAAAGAGATCATCGCAGAGAAGTGCTGAAGGAACCAACTCGGTCAGTCAAACAGATCTCCCCACAGAAAATCTAGTTATTTTAGCACGTGAATTCTAAGGAAATCCATTTGGCATTCTTGAAACTTTTTTCGAAAAACAAATATCTTGGAAATCCATTTTTTTTGTTTACAATAATATTACCCTATATAGATAAAGAGATTTGTCTTTCCGTTTGAGGGAAGCCAAAGTTGAAAATCGATACCAACCGATACTTGTGAAGAATATTAATGACATCGTTTCCGCCCTGGCGAAATCGATCTCATCATACCTCTTTTTCATCGGAAAACACTCTGTCATTCCATCTTCCAACCATCAACCCTTTCACCGGAAGCGAAATCTACATCCATTTATCAAGGTCGCCAATCGTCACGTATCTCCTGTTGGAAAACCGGACAGTCAGACACAGCAGCCAGGCAAGCAAATCAACTCCAATTTTACACTCACTCAAATACATCAACCAGTGAATTCAACGCTGCTCCGATTTCTGCCGGGACCCTTTCACGCCGTTGTCATCGGTCGGAGCCATCGTTGTTGTATCAGTTGGCAGAACAACAATAGCCAAAGGATTCATTGGTGACAACTTTTCGCATCATAAATATCTTTCCTCGCTCGTCAAACAGCACCCGGACTCCGGCTCGTACACGGGCAGAATGACAACGATGATGAAAGGACGATTCCCATTATCATTATCGTTCATATCTTTCCAGATATTCTGCGTGCAGCAGAACCCGGCAAACATCCAGCAACAAACGTTGCGTTCGTCGGGGCACCGCACCGGGGCCGAGTCTGGTCCGTTTTTCATTTGTTCCCAGCGTTGTCGTCGTCAAGGGCTACAACGTGAGATTTCATATAATTACATGCTTTGTGTAATAAATTCCTCGTTCATCTCGTTTTCCATCGCTCGCAAAACACAAACGTCACGTGGTGAGGAAACGACCGAGCGAGCGGTGTGGTGCTGAAAGGATCAGATGAAACCCTTTCGACAGTCGTTCTGGGTCTGCCCGGTCCCGTCTAACGATTATGCAATCAGGAAACAAAGAGCTATTATTTTCGTTCCTCGTTCATCGCCATCGTCGTCGGTAGAATTTTCGATCCCGGCGCTGGCTGAGGCTGGCTTGCTTCTAGGAGATTTGATTACGCGCTTTAAACAACATCTATCTGTACGATTCCACCTTACCCCTCAGACGGGCGAAGGGGAGACTGAAATAACCCTCCAAAGGAGTATTATTATAATGGAATTTTTGCTCTGATTTCCATGCGATTATTGTAATATTGTTTAATTCTGCTGAACTGTTCCGAGTCTCCCTCTCGTTCTTGGGCAGGACTTGAATTTAACGACCATTATACGAAAATGATATCCCGGTGCGAGCCGTCTCTGAATCGACCAAGTTGTGTGGGAGATGTTTGTGTGTGAAATTGATCTATCCCTTGGTCGGCTTTGTCCGATTCCGGGGAATATTTTTGCCAAGCGACCATATCGATGGCATACAAAAAAGCGAGGGGAGCAAATCCTCGGAAAGGTGGAAGAGGGAACCTGATTCTGAGCGCTGGCTGCTGTGTTGACCGAGTGGATTTCCTTCTATTAAAGAGGATTTTTGATATTGCTTTTTTTTCCTTCTGGGGAAACATCGAGGTGGAAAGTGGAAGACGAATCCGATCGGGTGCTGATAGAGTTCTTTATTATTATTGTAAACATCATAAGTTTATTATTGCCACTCGTTTGAACTAGCGGAGCATCCTTCGGCGAGAAGTAGAAGAAGACGATACAGAGGATTGGTTTCAAAAGCGGGCCTGTGAGATTTCTCTAGGTTATGTCATTTTTTTGTGGTTGAGAGTCTATTAGGATAAAATTGAATATCCAGTTGAGTCTATTGCAGACAGATAGTAAAATTCATTGAAATTCACTTTAAAAATAATCTACCCCACATTTTGACATACATTCCTCACCGGAACATCACCGCAAAGGAGCTTACGTTTCATTAAGCTCTTATTCTAGCGGCCCAGGTCACGGATATGGCACTTCTGTTGGGTAAATCGTATATTTTAATGAAATCAACCGATCTCGTTGGTTCCAACCATTAGTTGAAGATGCAGAAGACCAATTTTTGTATAAAAATTTATCGTTTTTGCGTATGCCAAGCTCTTATACAGATTTAGCTTAGCTTGATTGACTGTACACCTCGTAGTTACTAGTCGGGATTGGCCGAGAAACAACAAATATGCACAGGTTTTAACGAGATTTATCATATTTATACACTTCACGATGGTTTCAGTTGATGCGTCGTGCTTTAAATATCCTGTTAAATGCAACTTATCTTAAGATTTCGGTTGAAAAACTATTGAAAACAATGATAGCATTACTATGGGAACCAAAATTAATTTTTACCGCCACTAAAGGAACAGTGTACCCATAGTGGTGCAAGCAATATTTGGCAATTGTTGATGTTAAATGACATCTATCTCATTTTTGTTAGCAAATTTATTAGTTTATCTATTGACTAAGATATTAAAGTTGTAAATTTCCCATAATTATTAATTTTTAAAAAATATTTTTTTTTGTGGATCTACTAATACCTCCACTATTGGTACCGTTACCCTAGTTTTATTGGGACTTGAAAGCTATTCTCACTGTACATTAAGCATATGCGGTATTTCGAAAAATTTCGTTTCAGGCGGTTCGAAACGAAATTCCGCGGAATTTCGCGGAATTTGAGCATGGCGAAATCAGATTTCTTGATTTCGTTTCGTTTCGTAAAATTACAAAAATTTCGCCTGAAAAAACTAGCTTAAAACGAAATTTAACGGAATTCCGCGGAATATCGAAACAAATTTAGACTTAAACCATACTGTCTCGTACGGTCGTGTATTATCAAAATTTGTGGCTGCGCCGCAGAACAAAATCATAAAGCTGTTTTCAAAAATTAATGTTATTTTTTTTTCTATCAACGCCTACTACATAATCCCATTATGAGTCGACAAATGAGCCGATGCCAGCGAAAGTGATACATAAACTATTTTTGCTGATTTTGTGTTTTAACACCACCGGCTTCTGTTTACAAAGATCTTGTAATGAATAACGAAAAAGTGATTTTTGACAGCTAAATCTGGAGATATGCACTTTTCAACTTCTGAGATATATCACAATGGCAATTTCGTTCATTCAATTTATGTTCACATAAATCTGCTGGTGTGACACATTAGCATGCAGGTAGGAGTAAACGTAACGATATAGAAACTTTTTAGTGGTCGAGTGATATAACCCTTTAAAAAAGAAGAAATAAACTACACTATCACAAAAATTTATTCAGTAAATTTAGTTGTTGAATGCAATCATGTATCGGTGGTTTGGAGCTTTTCCCTTATGCAAGTCTTTATATGCACACGTTTGAAAAACGAAAACCCTGATTTTCGAAAGCTTTTTAAAATGCACATTTATAATCTATCCAGCTGGATTTGAATTGAATGAAACGGAGGGTCTTCAGCCTCTTTGAGACCCGAACTATTGATGAGAGTTCCACAGGTAGAAAACTACTTCTTCGCTTCTAAACTATGCATGATGATCAAATTATATAAGGATAAAGCTATTTTTAACTCAAATGGATAGCATTGAACTAGTTAATGTAATAAAAGTTTACAGTTAGAGCTTATTTTTATTGTTGAACGCTTTCTATAGTATACGAGTTCTCTTACTTATTCTGTTCTCATACTGCGTTTAAAGCCAAAATTGATAAGGTAAAGCTGTTTTTATTTTTATTTATATACAATTTTCTCAGTTTCTGAGCGAATTGTATCCATCGTCGACCAAATATAAGATAAGCTGAAAGAATAGTAGCATGATTTTTGTTATATTCTGGAATGTTGGTGATACCTCTCTGTCTCAGCGTCTAACCAGTAGGACGATATATCCATTCTAGTGGCATGTAAATGGGAAGTACCACTTTTTTATTCAGTAATGTAAAGAAACGTTTGGATAGAACTCATGACACTGTTCTGGTCTTATGCTGGTTATGAGTATGCGCAACAGATGCTAGCCCTATTTTGATTTTCAATATGGTATTTGTCAAGAAACTTCGCATATTTCTTTTTACTACCTTTAGGGGTACATCAGTCATAACGTTGGTACAGTTTAATTGCAGAAAATTGCAACTTTGAATTTTATTTTCGAAGTTTTTGGAAAAATGCGTCCTGGATAATTTGTTCAATGTGACATGTACCACTTTCGCTGACACCGAAAGAAAAATATCTTTAACTATTCTATACCATTTTTTTTCAAAAGTGATCCGATCCGACTCAATATTTAAGACATCAGGCTCAGAGTGTAAATATTATCAGATATGAATTAGATCAGTACAACTTTGTTAAAGAGGCAATGTCGTGGCGTGATTCCTGAAAACTTTAAACGAAGCATATGGTTTTACGTTGGATTGATTTGAAACACGGTTTTCGTCTTCGAGTTTTCAAAATAAGTTTGTTTGCAATAAATATTTAGTCGCTTACCAAGGTGGTTTCACATTAATTAACTTTTCAACAAACTAAAGATTCCTTTCTCGTGGCACTCACGGAGATGCAGAGCATTCCTCTTATCATAATAATGAGTATCAAACTAATTTTCCTCTCGTAATACTAAATTGACTGTAATGGCGTGAGCGGCTCATACTGTCCATAGCAGCTGTTTCTTGCACTCAATTGGAGTCGATTGAGAATGAAAATTTGACAACAATCTTTGCATGCATCATATGCACAAACACATGTACAAGGACAAACAGGCAATAGCTTGGTTCGTCGAGTTCATTGTATATAAGACTATGGGTCTCCGAACCTTCTATAAAAAGGTTGAATTTGGAAGGAAATAATATCCTTTTGCTATAAATTTTTGTATGAGAAAATTATTTCTTCATGCCTGGCAAACTAACAAAAAATTAAAAAACTGCGATTTCTGAAACACAATCTGAAAGACATATCTTTGTGCACACATACATACTTACTGATATAAAGCTGAACTGATATAAAATTGATCAGATTCGGGAGCACCCACTCCACGATGAATTCCTTTGAAAGCGGGACAACAAATTCTGGGGTATTACCTTTTCGCCAATGGTAAACGGGAACACGGCGGCTAATCACAAACTGCTCATCTGTTACTATAATTTTATTGGTCGCAAAGCAGTTATTTGACTTAAAGAAAATGAAACAAAATACATGAGTGGGGTACTCAGACAGAAAGTATTTATATTTTGCACCAATCGCCAATGAAGAATTGTGCAGAAACATCATGAGAGCAATTTACAAAACTAGGTCTTTGAGTATGGAACTAATATTTCATTACTGTTTTTTGGAATTATTATCACTAACACGATGTCGCGCAAAATAGAATTGCCAATTCACTTTAAATCTATGTGTTTGTTGGAATTGCAATTCACTTCAAATTAATTACAATTTTTAGTGAATTGAGAACGGTGAGTACCATGACTAACAAATCATTTATCTTCTACAATCGAAACTAGATGGAAAATATCCGCATATGTTTTCATGCAAGTCTTAAGTGAAAATCATTTTGAGTGTACATAATATAAAATCAATTCAATAAAAATTCCGCGGAAAAAAAATTAAAATTTCGTTTCGTTTCGAAAAAGTTTGAATTAAATGGACGTTGATTTCGTATCGTTTCGAAGTCTCGAAAGTTAATCTATTGTTCGTTTCGTTTCGTTTCGAATCAACATAGACATTTCAAATTTCGTTTCGTTTCGTTTCGTCAGGAAAAAGTGTCTTATCGCATACCCTTACTGTACATGCTTCGGAGTTTTTTTAATTTAAGACCAATAGCGTTGCCGACCACGCCCTCACAGTCAAATGATAATGGGAGAAAATTTGTTCAACGCTCTTTGCTACAAGAGACCGAGGAGGCTAGCAAACGTCAGGGCACTCTGCACCGTGCAGACGTTAGCTTATATCATGTTCAGTTTTCGCGTTTGTTTTGTCTGAAACAGTCGGTTGGTATGCCTCAGCGGCGCAAAAGCTGGCCCACTGCCAGTCGACACGACACCAGCACTCCTGAAGTGATTACGAAGAAACAGCGAAGGTTCGACGAAGCATTTTATCAGGAAACGATCCTCTCAAATAACCGTTTTAGTACAGGTGGCACAGTCATAAACGATAGTGATGTGGGCGATTTTGGTAACGATCCAAATTACCAGCAACAGCAAAAACAACGTGTGCCCAGCACAAAAATCCCACCGGTAATGGTGAAATCTGTCAGCCTTGGTAAATTACAAGCTACTATGAATGCAATCAGCATCAAGCCTGTGTACAAGCTCTGCCGCATTGGCATCAAAGTAGTCATCTCCTCAAAAGAAGACTACCATAAAGCTAAAACCCATCTGAGCAGAACAAAGAAGGAGTTTTTCACGTTTGATATGCCGTCCGAAAAACCCTTTAAGGCAGTCATCCGTGGCCTACTTGTAATGGACGCTGATGAAGTCAAGGAAGACCTGGAACGGCGCTACAAACTACACCCGCTGGCAAATTTTACAATGTCGCGGCACGATAAGCAAAAAGAGTACCGCGATTGCTTGTATTTGGTCCACTTCAAAAAAGGATCAGTGACCCTCGGAGGCCTGAAGGCAGCAAAAGTCATTCATGACATCATCGTCTCCTAGAAAGCGTATCGTGGGGTAAATAGGGATGTCACCCGGTGCATACGCATACGTGGACACCGCGCAACCGAACGTACGTGTACAAAACGTGAAGAATACAAGCGCATCCGAACCCAGGCAGCGAGTCGAAATCAACCCAATCGTCGTCATAAGGTAGCTCCCAATTTCGACATTGAAAATTTTCCTAAAATATCTCCGTAACCAGGCCCAGCAGCACCAGTCCCTGTTTGCCATCCTGGCCTGAGTGCCCAAACAACAGGCATTTCCTACCGGGACCAGCTTTGCAGCGAGACCGCCAACGATGATGCCCCTCTCTTCACCCCCGAAGAGCTTCTGCCTATGTGGAGCTACAAGGAAATTTGGATGCAAATGCAACAGTGTCGCTTACCTGCGGACCAAATACTATGCCTAGGTGAATTCACCATTCGTCATTGCTAATCAAATCAACGTACTACTCTGGAATGCCCACAGGCACGGCGTTAAAAACAAGGCCGTGGAACTACTTGACCTGTCAGCGAGAGAGGATGTGGACATCATTGTTCTTACGGAAACACATCTCAAACCGGGAGTCAGCTTTAGCCTTTCAGGATACACTGTGGTAAGACTCGATCGAACGTCCACAGTTGGTGGTGGAGTCGCTATTGCGGTGAAACAAACTATCAAATTTTCAACACAACCACACTATAGAACGTCCGTAGTGGAAGCAATAGGAGTGGAAATCTGCACTACAAATGGATCCCTACTAGTTATCGCTGCATATTGTCCCAAACAGTGTTTTGAAAAGCAAGGTAAAGCACAACAATTTCGAAACGATCTTGTGAAGTTGACACGTCACAGCCAAAAATTTATTGTGACCTGCGATTTAAACTCAAAGTACGAAACTTGGTACAATCATCGTCGCAACAAAAATGGAAACCTGCTGTTCGACGAATCTCAGCTGGGGTATTTGTACCGAAAAATGCTCCTGTAGATCGAACCTATCACTCACCAGCAGGCGTTCCCTCGTGCCTGGATTTCTTCCTTTCGAACTTAGAGCTGTCTCCGCCGACTACAATTAACGATCTGAGCTCCGATCACTTGCCTGTTATTGTCCGGGCCGTTGGGGAAGCTGACCGTCGCCGACACCGCATGCGTAAAAATTTTAATCGAGTCAATTAGGTGGAGTTTCAACGTAAAGTAGAGTCAACACCGACGCACCTCTGAACACCAGGGAAGACATCGACCATGCTGTAGCCGGGCTTCAAGCCGCCATTCCATCTGCAGAGAATGACACCGCTTCGAAAGTTTCAATAGTGAGTAACCAACTTCAACTTGATCCTTTAACCGTAAAAGCATTAGAGCCCGAAATGTGTTCAGGCGCCAGTTCCAACGAACTGGTGATGTATCCAAAAAGTATAAGGCAATTTTTTTAAACAAAAATCATTGCTTTTCGAGTCCAGGTGCTCAAAAATCGCAGCTTCAGCAACGAAATAAGAAAAATGAATCCATTCTCTAAGCCCTTCTGGAAGGTTTCAAAAATTCTAAAATCCAAGCCACAACATGTTGCTCCACTAGAATGTGCAGACAAACTGATTATTTCCTCGGTAGATAAAGCTAATGCAATCTTCTAACTTTAGCTCCCCATGTTATGTCCCTGAAACCAAAAATATCCTAATTGGAGAAGTTGTTACTGCTCTCCGAAATTCTAAAAATATGAAAGCCCCGGATTTGACAGCATTTTTAATTTGGTACTTAAAAACTTAAGCAACAATACTTTAAATTTCATTACTAAAATCTTCAACTCGATCTAAACTACTTCCCGACCTGCTTGAAAATGGTTAAAATTATTCCAATATTGAAACCTAAAAGCTATAGACCGATTAGCTTACTGTCGGCACTCAGTAAACTTTTTGAAAGACTAATACTTAATCGCATTCAGGACCACGTTATCAATAATGACATTCTCCTCAAAGAGCAGTTCGGATTTCGAAAAGGTCATTCCACATCTCACCAATTGTATAGAGTAACCAATATAATAAAACGAAATAAGTCCGTTGCCAAATTCACCGTCCACCTAGAAGGCCCATTCTAGATGTTGAGAAGGCCTTCGACAATGTGTGGCATGATGGCCTACTGTTTAAACTCTACCGCTACAATTTCCCAAATTACCTGATCAAAATAGTTCAAAATAACCTGAATAACGGACAGTTTCAAGTATCCCTCTCCGGGACAATCTCAGACAAATACATGATTCCAGCAGGTGTACCATAGGGTAGCCTACTTGGCCCCATACTGTATAGTATATTTACTTCTGACAACCCTGAACTTCCTGAAGATTGCTTTCTGGCTCTCTTCGCGGACGATACAGCCATAATGGTCAAAGGACGAATTACCAAAGCAGCAGTCAAGAAATTACAAGATTGTTTGAACTCATTACAACAATATGCTGACATGTGGAAGATAAAAATAAACGGAGCAAAAACACAAGTCATAATATTCCCTTACAGCCGGCCTCCTAAACTAACACCTCCAAACAACTGTAAAATAGTTATGAACGGTACTCCACTTCAGTGGTCTACCGAAGTTGTGTATCTGGGCCTGACACTAGATCAAAAACTTCTATTCCGCTCTCACGTTGAGAAAACAAAAGCAAAATGTAGCAAAATTGACGGAGCTCTCTATCCCCTAATCAAAAAAAGATCTAAACTTTGTATAAAAAATAGATTAGCCATATACAAGCAGATAATATCCCCTGCATTACATTATGCAACTCCATCTTGGAAATCTACCGCAATGTCACATAAAAAATCACTACAGATTTTTCAGAACAAAACACTTAAAATGATTCTCAATGTACCCTTTGATACAAGAACGACTGAAGTTCACAAATTAGCAGGTGTCCAAACAATAGAACAAACAATCGAAAAATCATTTTCTAAATTCAAGGAAAAAGCAACAAAATTTAGGTTAAGTAGTAGCAGTTCGTAGTAGTTCAAGGAATACCCTAAAAGAAACGTTAAGCAAAAGCATATTTTTCAAACACAAAGGAATTGAAACAATTGTATAAAAAACAACATCACTTGAAATGTAAAATGTACTCCAATGTAAAAAATGATAGTAAATAAAGACCGAGACCGAGGAATCCTCTGCATCTCCATGAGCGCACTGGAAAAAAATAGCATGTTAGATGGCAAGGAAATCTATTGTAAATCGCCAAAGTAGGCAATTAATTATTTCTTTCGAATGACGCCATATTCATGATGATTCTAACACGAAAGCGCAATGTGTGCCTCACGTTCTTCACTGATTCGGTATCCTGACTATTTTGCGATGACTAAAACACGCACTATACTGACTTGCCCGATGGCTACTGCAAACTATGGAAGATAACGCTTGTCTCGACCGGAGCAAAGCGCATAAGTAACGCCAAATATATATGTTTCCATTTTCGCGACTACTAAAACACTATACTCACTTGCTCGATAGCTCGATGACTACTCGCCAATCTCTTATACAGATTTTTAAGTAAATGTAACATCCGCTTTTAAAGTGTGCCAAATAAGATCTCGTCTAAAATACTCATTGAGAACGTTATAAGCAAAAGCTTAAACATCACGAACAATACAACATTCCATTCTCAATTTACCCAGTAAGTAGCAACGAACTAAGATCCCAATTCAGTCCATTTTCAAATCGATTCAATATCCGGATAACCAATCCTATGCATTTCTAATTTCAACAAACATCCGATAAGTATTTCTTTTTCGTCAATAACTCATGTAAGTACGCACTCAAAATTGTTTGCTTGCACACAATCTACCGAAAGTGAGCTCCACTAGTTCCGCAAGGCACGCAGCTGAGGGAAAAATCTTCTCCATGTTTTCAACCCACACCGGAAATATTGCTGCCGGGATTCGGATGAAAGATGACACCCGGGATGCACGGGGAACCGGGGTATGATTTGTGCATCTTTTCCTCAATATAGTTACCACTGCTGACTGGAGCCGAGTTTGCTTGCTGCTGGCACTGGCAGAAAGGATATAATTTAAATATTTCTCTTCGCTTCCCTGTAATGATGTGTATATGTTCTTCCATCAACTCACGGTGGCAGCGCATCAGCGCAGCATCATTGGGTTGTAAAATGGAAAATGTGAGTATGTTCACGCTGCCAATGGGGTTGGTTGTTGGGTGTGGGAGGGAGCGCTGTTTTCCGAGCCAAGGGAATGCATCAATGTTGGCAAGCGTTGCGTTCCCAGCTGTTCTTGATGTTTCCGAGCTGGGCGAAATGGATGAAGCGTTGCTGCAGTGGTGGTAAAGCTCGTTGCGTAATATCGGGGCCTGGTGTTTGTGGCATTGGGACACTGCGGTGGGTGGTGTTTCTTCCAAAGCGACGAACGCTGCGATGAATAAATGATACCGAAGGAGCGCGAGCGGGAGTTGTGGTCCCTCAGTAGAAAAGCGGGGGAAGCAAGGGGGTTCGTGGCAGTCGAGTGGGAAATATGAAAGGATTCCCGTTTCCAGGCCATTATGAAATGTTGAGAATAAGGGCGCATGAAAGTGAACTCTGTCCCAGGCTGTCGCCTATTCTTCGGTTACGCTTGAAAGGCAAGAGCAACTGCCTGGGTGACTGAGCGTGGTTGCTCCTACTCCTGCTGCTGCTGCTGCTTGATGCAAACAAAGACCTCTGGGAAAATGGAATTGATTTTCCGACTCTGGAAGTGCCAATGCCGTCTTGGTTGTCCGGGTGATGACAGTAAAAGAAGCAGCCGATGACGACGACGACGGCGGCGGTTAATTGTGGCAGGAGTTGTAGTCGGTTTTCTCTGGTTGCCCTCCTTCGTAAAATGGAACGACAGAGCTGCCGGAAGAGGTGAGCATTCTAAAGAGGTCATGTCATCTCTCGCGGATTGCTGGTAAGAGGAATTATTACACTCAGTGAATGCCTGGACGTCAGCTTCAGTCTCTCGTGCTGGGGTCGTACACTTATTACGTAAGCAATTTTTCCGGGTTTTTCTACCCCCTCTCCCCCATGTAAGAATTATTTCATACAAATGGTTTTTTATTTATATGGAGCGTAAGATATTGACCGACCCCCTCCCCCCATAAGTGCTTACGTAATATGTGTACGGCCCCTTAGACCGGTGGGAGGAAGTATTCGAGTGCAAACCGTTCTGTATGACAACGTACAATGCTAAAAGGTACACAGGAAAATGGTGGAAATTGTGAACGTTGTATGGAAAGATCCAATGAGTGTGACATGGAAAAATGTTCAGTTTCAATACTTTTTCACTCGCACTTGCTTCAGAGTGTTTGTTTATAGTTCGTCTGACAATCTTGTATGAATGCTCAGGTTTACTTCATGAGACATTTATTTTTTTATTCTTTTAATCTTATAAGTTATTTTCTCTTACAATTCGAATGAGCGTATCAATAATCACTACGTATTATCTAAAATATGAAGCAAAATCATTATCTATCTTATATTCAATGACCTTCTAGTTGAAACGTCGACATTGGGGATCTAAGACCAGTGGTGCGAAATCTCAGTTTCAGTGACTCAGATTTGTAGGATATTGATTGCCTGTTCACACTCACTTCCCAGCAGTGAAAACTGAAATTGGTTAGCAGCAACAATCAAAGATAAGGTAAACAAAAGACCTCTTTTCTCATCGCACTCGCAGCCCGCAGTGACAGCATAGCCTTAACTGGAGTCGCGGTCTAGGGGTCTTCAGGGCTTGAATTGCTGTTTTTGTATGCATGGTAACAAAATCGTTAGTCCATAGTCGTTCCATGATGTTGAAGCTTGAGGGAACGTGAGTTCTCTATCTATGTATAGGAAAACCTCCTCAATGCCAAGCTGCTTTAGCTCATTCTAGGCCTCAATTGCATGTCCAAAGCTTTGAACCCCTGAAAGAACGTCATCCACATAACAGTCATCTCGCACTATTTTGGCCAGCAACCGTGAATTTGCTTCCTTCATCGTCACATAGCTGGTTCAGACATCTGGTGGCTAGAAAAGAAGCTGCAAATGTCTCGTACGTAACGATTCATAACTCCAATACTCTAAGAAATAGTCACGATAGTCAGATCGGAAGCCTCCTTTCGAGAGGCTCGGGAGCCTCCTTTCAAGAGGCTCGGAAGCCTCCTTTCAAGAGGCTCGGAAGCCTCCTTTCAAGAGGCTCGGAAGCCTCCTTTCAAGAGGCTCGGAAGCCTCCTTTCAAGAGGCTCGGAAGCCTCCTTTCAAGAGGCTCGGAAGCCTCCTTTCAAGAGGCTCAGGCCTCCTTTCAAGAGGCCGGGATGCCTCCTTTCAAGAGGCTCAGAAGCCTCCTTTCAAGAGGCTCAGAAGCCTCCTTTCAAGAGGCTCGGAAGCCTCCTTTCAAGAGGCTCAGGCCTCCTTTCAAGAGGCTCAGAAGCCTCCTTTCAAGAGGCTCAGAAGCCTCCTTTCAAGAGCTCAGGAGCCTCCTTTCAAGAGGCTCAGAAGCCTCCTTTCAAGAGGCTCAGTAGCCTCCTTTCAAGAGGCTCAGTAGCCTCCTTTCAAGAGGCTCAGTAGCCTCCTTTCAAGAGGCTCAGTAGCCTCCTTTCAAGAGGCTCAGTAGCCTCCCTTTCAAGAGGCTCAGTAGCCTCCTTTCAAGAGGCTCAGTAGCCTCCTTTCAAGAGGCTCAGTAGCCTCCTTTCAAGAGGCTCAGTAGCCTCCTTTCAAGAGGCTCAGTAGCCTCCTTTCAAGAGGCTCAGTAGCCTCCTTTCAAGAGGCTCAGTAGCCTCCTTTCAAGAGGCTCAGTAGCCTCCTTTCAAGAGAGCTCAGTAGCCTCCTTTCAAGAGGCTCAGTAGCCTCCTTTCAAGAGGCTCAGTAGCCTCCTTTCAAGAGGCTCAGTAGCCTCCTTTCAAGAGGCTCAGTAGCCTCCTTTCAAGAGGCTCAGTAGCCTCCTTTCAAGAGGCTCAGTAGCCTCCTTTCAAGAGGCTCAGAAGCCTCCTTTCAAGAGGCTCAGTAGCCTCCTTTCAAGAGGCTCAGTAGCCTCCTTTCAAGAGGCTCAGTAGCCTCCTTTCAAGAGGCTCAGTAGCCTCCTTTCAAGAGGCTCAGTAGCCTCCTTTCAAGAGGCTCAGAAGCCTCCTTTCAAGAGGCTCAGTAGCCTCCTTTCAAGAGGCTCAGTAGCCTCCTTTCAAGAGGCTCAGTAGCCTCCTTTCAAGAGGCTCAGTAGCCTCCTTTCAAGAGGCTCAGTAGCCTCCTTTCAAGAGGCTCAGTAGCCTCCTTTCAAGAGGCCTCAGTAGCCTCCTTTCAAGAGGCTCAGTAGCCTCCTTTCAAGAGGCTCAGTAGCCTCCTTTCAAGAGGCTCAGTAGCCTCCTTTCAAGAGGCTCAGTAGCCTCCTTTCAAGAGGCTCAGTAGCCTCCTTTCAAGAGGCTCAGTAGCCTCCTTTCAAGAGGCTCAGTAGCCTCCTTTCAAGAGGCTCAGTAGCCTCCTTTCAAGAGGCTCAGTAGCCTCCTTTCAAGAGGCTCAGTAGCCTCCTTTCAAGAGGCTCAGTAGCCTCCTTTCAAGAGGCCTCAGTAGCCTCCTTTCAAGAGGCTCAGTAGCCTCCTTTCAAGAGGCTCAGTAGCCTCCTTTCAAGAGGCTCAGTAGCCTCCTTTCAAGAGGCTCAGTAGCCTCCTTTCAAGAGGCTCGGTAGCCTCCTTTCAAGAGGCTCAGTAGCCTCCTTTCAAGAGGCTCAGTAGCCTCCTTTCAAGAGGCTCAGTAGCCTCCTTTCAAGAGGCCTGGTAGCCTCCTTTCAAGAGGCTCAGTAGCCTCCTTTCAAGAGGCTCAGTAGCCTCCTTTCAAGAGCTCAGTAGCCTCCTTTCAAGAGGCTCAGTAGCCTCCTTTCAAGAGGCTCAGTAGCCTCCTTTCAAGAGGCTCAGTAGCCTCCTTTCAAGAGGCTCAGTAGCCTCCTTTCAAGAGGCTCAGTAGCCTCCTTTCAAGGGCTCAGTAGCCTCCTTTCAAGAGGCTCAGTAGCCTCCTTTCAAGAGGCTCAGTAGCCTCCTTTCAAGAGGCTCGGTAGCCTCCTTTCAAGAGGCTCAGTAGCCTCCTTTCAAGAGGCTCAGTAGCCTCCTTTTCAAGAGGCTCAGTAGCCTCCTTTCAAGAGGCTCAGTAGCCTCCTTTCAAGAGGCTCAGTAGCCTCCTTTCAAGAGGCTCAGTAGCCTCCTTTCAAGAGGCTCAGTAGCCTCCTTTCAAGAGGCTCAGTAGCCTCCTTTCAAGAGGCTCAGTAGCCTCCTTTCAAGAGGCTCAGTAGCCTCCTTTCAAGAGGCTCAGTAGCCTCCTTTCAAGAGGCTCAGTAGCCTCCTTTCAAGAGCTCAGTAGCCTCCTTTCAAGAGGCTCAGTAGCCTCCTTTCAAGAGGCTCAGTAGCCTCCTTTCAAGAGGCTCAGTAGCCTCCTTTCAAGAGGCTCAGTAGCCTCCTTTCAAGAGGCTCAGTAGCCTCCTTTCAAGAGGCTCAGTAGCCTCCTTTCAAGAGGCTCAGAAGCCTCCTTTCAAGAGGCTCAGAAGCCTCCTTTCAAGAGGCTCAGAAGCCTCCTTTCAAGAGGCTCAGAGCCTCCTTTCAAGAGGCCTGGAAGCCTCCTTTCAAGAGGCTCAGAGCCTCCTTTCAAGAGGCTCAGAAGCCTCCTTTCAAGAGGCTCAGAAGCCTCCTTTCAAGAGGCTCAGAGCCTCCTTTCAAGAGGCTCAGAAGCCTCCTTTCAAGAGGCTCAGAGCCTCCTTTCAAGAGGCTCAGAAGCCTCCTTTCAAGAGGCTCAGGCCTCCTTTCAAGAGGCTCAGAGCCTCCTTTCAAGAGGCTCAGAAGCCTCCCTTTCAAGAGGCCTCAGAAGCCTCCTTTCAAGAGGCTCAGAAGCCTCCTTTCAAGAGGCTCAGAGCCTCCTTTCAAGAGGCTCAGAAGCCTCCTTTCAAGAGGCTCAGAAGCCTCCTTTCAAGAGGCTCAGAAGCCTCCTTTCAAGAGGCTCAGGAAGCCTCCTTTCAAGAGGCTCAGAGCCTCCTTTCAAGAGGCCTGGAAGCCTCCTTTCAAGAGGCTCAGAAGCCTCCTTTCAAGAGGCTCAGGAAGCCTCCTTTCAAGAGGCTCAGGCCTCCTTTCAAGAGGCCTGGAAGCCTCCTTTCAAGAGGCTCAGAAGCCTCCTTTCAAGAGGCCTCAGAGCCTCCTTTCAAGAGGCTCAGAAGCCTCCTTTCAAGAGGCCTGGAAGCCTCCTTTCAAGAGGCTCAGAAGCCTCCTTTCAAGAGGCTCAAGCCTCCTTTCAAGAGGCTCAGAAGCCTCCTTTCAAGAGGCTCAGAAGCCTCCTTTCAAGAGGCTCAGAAGCCTCCTTTCAAGAGGCTCAGAAGCCTCCTTTCAAGAGGCTCAGGAAGCCTCCTTTCAAGAGGCCTGGAAGCCTCCTTTCAAGAGGCTCAGGCCTCCTTTCAAGAGGCTCAGAGCCTCCTTTCAAGAGGCCTGGAAGCCTCCTTTCAAGAGGCTCAGAAGCCTCCTTTCAAGAGGCTCAGAGCCTCCTTTCAAGAGGCTCAGGCCTCCTTTCAAGAGGCTCAGGCCTCCTTTCAAGAGGCTCAGAAGCCTCCTTTCAAGAGGCTCAGGCTTCCTTTCAAGAGGCTCAGAAGCCTCCTTTCAAGAGGCTCAGAAGCCTCCTTTCAAGAGGCTCAGAAGCCTCCTTTCAAGAGGCTCAGAAGCCTCCTTTCAAGAGGCTCAGGAAGCCTCCTTTCAAGAGGCTCAGGAAGCCTCCTTTCAAGAGCTCAGAGCCTCCTTTCAAGAGGCTCAGAAGCCTCCTTTCAAGAGGCCTGGAAGCCTCCTTTCAAGAGGCCTCAGAGCCTCCTTTCAAGAGGCCTGGAAGCCTCCTTTCAAGAGGCTCAAGCCTCCTTTCAAGAGGCTCAGAAGCCTCCTTTCAAGAGGCTCAGAAGCCTCCTTTCAAGAGGCCTCAGAGCCTCCTTTCAAGAGGCTCAGGAAGCCTCCTTTCAAGAGGCTCAAGGCCTCCTTTCAAGAGGCGTGGAAGCCTCCTTTCAAGAGGCTCGGAAACCTCCTTTCAAAAGGCTCGGAAGCCTCCTTTCAAGAGGCTCGGAAGCCTCCTTTCCAGAGGCTCGGAAGCCTCCTTTCAAGAGGCTCGGAAGCCTTTTTTCAAGAGGATCAGAAGCCTTTTTTCAAGAGGATCAGAAGCCTTTTTTCAAGAGGCTCGGAAGCCTTTTTTCAAGAAGCTTGGAAGCCTTCTTTCAAGAAGCTTGGAAGCCTTCTTTCAAGAGGCTCGGAAGCCTCCTTTCAAGAGGCTCGGAAGCCTCCTTTCAAGAAACTTTCTTTCAGGATGCTCGGCTCCCACCAAAAATCCTTATAGTTCGATCTCAGTCGACGTCATTGGCATTTTCGGTGACGGCGATAAATATCTAATCATGCCTTCACTCAGATAGGAAGTAGAACTCGTAGCTCCTGGTACTTAGATTTAAGTGTGTGATATGGATATAGGTTTCAAGTCGTTCCAAGCAGTCGTCTTTCTGTTGTCGGTGGTTGCCAATCGTTAGGAAATACGCAGATGGAAAATCAATACATTAAAAACTCAAATTAGACATTCTGCATTGAAATTTAAAAATAAATATACCGGTTAGTGATCATTGCAACCACCCGAGTAAGGGATGCTAAAAGAAGGGTTCCTCAAAAGATTTTAGACCAAAGTGTACATTTCTTCTTGATTTTAAAAGTTAGCTCAGAATTTCGTCAGAAATTTCAATACAAGATTTTTGTAGAACGCATCCGCAAATAAATCTGAATCGTTCTACAGAAAAATTGAAACAAAATACAATCCTGCTGAACGAAAACACTTTTTTTTAAAGTTGACCCCTTCTCAACAAACTCAATATGTTGGTTCCCAGCTGACACAAACAACTGGTTAATTAGTTCGACGTCGAGCACAACTGTGTAATTCAATAAAAGTCACGTACAAACAACACTACTCTGAACCATCCTCGTTCCCTAAGCCACCGGTGGATCTCGCTCCGTCCACAAAGTCAGTATCATATCTTCCCCTACCCGTGGGGGCCATGAAGGGGGAGCTTCTGCCGTGCTGATGAACTTTGCATCCGAAGCACCCGAAAATCTAAACAACACCAACGATCGAGAGAAGCAAAGTGGTTGACCGCACGTTCATACGGCAGGCAGGCAATATGTTGGCAGGCCAGCATCATCTCGGAAACCGCCCCGTTGGAACGGCACACACGCATCCCGGCAGCATACAATGGTCTCAGCATAAAACGACCATCCAGCCGGCACTCACTTGCCATGTGTCTTTTTGGCTGCCCATTCTCTATGAGTGCGGTCTAACCACCAACCCTTCTTGTCATAAACTCTGTACTCGGCAGCTCGGTCTTGGTACGTGACACAACAACGGCCGGCAAATGTTTCCTTCTGGAGGGGCGCCAACTCACAGCCGCTTAGACATTCATTAATTAGAGAAGAGCTTTCCAGAGAGAGTGCTTTCATTAAAATTATTTTCATTTACGGCTTAAAATAATCCGTCCTTTCCATCTACCTACTCGTTTGCTGGAAGAGCTTCAAGTACTCCCGGTGGACAGTCTTCAAAGCACGAAGCCAAAGTTGTTGACAAGTTTGTTGGGAGTCTTTTTTTTGTTGCTGCTGCCTTCCTTTCGGAGGATTCAAACAGCTACGTGTGAGAACGTCCTAATCGCAATCCGATGGCACACGCTAATGGCTTTTTCAAATACACACTCACCAGTCCCATCATGGCTTACACACTTTGTAGGGCTGGTTTTCATATGCCGGGGAGAAAAAACGTTGCTGTGTAAAAAGTTCAAGGCTGACATTCGGTAAGGCCTCAGTTCCAGCAGTGCTCGTTTTGTCGATTTTTCATCGATTTAGTCCTGAGTTCAAATAAAAGATATTTTTCCTGAATTTATTTAAACAGATCCAAAACAGTTCAACAATAAATTGTAATACGTTAGTTAGGACATGTTAATTGAATTTATGTAGCAACTGCTGTCAAAAAGACTTCAGAAACTTCAGCTTTTGAGGCACTTCCACATGTTAGTTGTATGATTCGTGATGAGTATTCGATTTCCAGAACTGGAAGGAGTCTATTTTTAGTTTGCATTTCGAACCTATCATCGGGTATTTGTGTGACATACACGTTGAGAGTTTTCTTGTAATTGCTGAAGTGGGGATTATTTTCACGTGCGTGTTTTTGAACAATGAATGTCGTCATGCTAATAGAACCTGGTCTGATATGAATAGCGTTTTTGATAGATTAACCAAATGTTCGTCGTTCTTGCTTTGAAACTCGAAGAACAGTAGGAAATACTTCCCTAATAATACTGGTAACGAATATTTAATCCAAGTAAGAATGTTATGTCTGTTACTGTTGTTTAAACTTCTTTAGTCATGTTCGACCACCCATTTTCCCATAAGTACCCACAAATAATCTTGGATCAATTTCGCAAATCAAACCTTGCTCAAAAATCACCTCCCAGCATCGAAAGAAAACTTTCTTTCCCAGAGCACTTGTCGATCGAGTGGTCTATAAAGTTTAAATTATACTTTATTATCCTCAATAACAAGCACTACACTCCCAACCATCCCAGCCAGTGGGGCCATGCTTCCGTAACCCAATCCGACCGTGTTTCAATGATGCCATTTTAACCAAGTTCGAATCCTTTTTCGTTCTTTCTTTGAGTAAGGCAACAATACCCGGCGGTATATCGAAGCGCACCAGATATGGGACGAGGATTACGAAGACGGACGCTGGGAGCTTTCATAGAACTTGGCTTCCGTCTATAGTTGTCCCAAGTTTTTGGCTAAATAGATTTTCCCGTCTGCTCGTCGTCTTTTTCTCTATCGCAGTGGAGCAGCGGAGCTACTCGAAACGAAAGTGGGCGGAAACTTGAAATTAGAGGATTCAAGTTTTGTGCACTGCAACAATCTTCCCTCGTACAGGGAGGAGCGATTCTTTCAAGCGTACGGAAAATCCGTCGAAATTTTTGCACTCACTACATCGTTTTTCTTGCGGTTCAATTGTGCGGATGCGGTTCACCCCCACAGTGGTATATTGGGAATATATTCGAGGAAGGATATTGATTTTTTATTCATTGTTCAGGGCTCCGGCGAAGGATCCACTTTTCTTTGTCGTCGTCGTCCCAGCCGTCTTTGGCAATGGGAGCTTTTCTTCCGAAACAGACAAGAAACATCTGCTCCGTTTCCAGTGTCGTCTGTACTTATGCTGCTCGGGAAATGAAAAATGTAAGACTTTATAGTTTTGCAAAAGTACCAAATGACAAAAGGAACGAAAAGAATCTCTGGCCCTTTTTTGTGTCAGCGTCGAGATCGCAAAGTCCACCCATTCCGCTGGAAAGTTCAATTTCTTTTTTTCTGCAGAATGTTCCCAGAGCATAACCTTTCACTGAACTTACCGGCGTCTTGCCCATCCGGCACATCTTTTGATGTCCACCTTTCGGGTGTAATTATTCGGTGATTAAAAGCATTTCGCTTGCTTTTTTCCTGCTGGACTCATTTTTTCACAAGAGCCGTACAATCAGGAACTGCTGACACAGGAATTTCGCGATTTTCTGCCGTCGCTCTTTTTCCTGTTTTGACTGCTCGAGCGCAGCTGCATTCCGTGCATGATGTAATAAATTTCGCTCTTCAGTCGTTGTTTCCCGTCCTCCGGTGCAGCCGCTGCGCGCTCCCAGGAAGAAAAAAAAGTGCTTTGTGTCGAGAAAAATCCATTCGTTTTCCTCTGCTGTGATCCCATTTTTCTGTCAGATTGGAGGAAAGACGGCTCCTACGTAATGCAGCGACTTCCGTGAAATGAAAACAGCTTTATATGTAATATGCAGTGGGAAAATCCTTTGACAAATGAAATGCACAATTGAATACAATGAAAACTATGGAAATTATGCCACCCCAGTTGTTCCCGCTATTTCTTTAGATCTGCATTTTGGGTTTTCTTTGATTGTGATAGAAGGGAAATCATGTATTTTACTACAATACGAGTGCACACAGTGATTTCTTTTATATATTGTATGTATTCAGATCTGTACCGCGAACTTCCAACACCATTAGCGAATCCTCAATTGGACGCCTCTTTCTTACAAAGCAAAATATACAAAACGTGGAATATTTTACATTCAAAAACAATTTGATTATTGCCTAAAAATATTTTAAATATTCCAATTCCTCTGAGAAGTAAATTGGGATCAAATGGAATTTGATTATGCACATCAACAGCTGCTTCATGGCTTCTGACAATGTTCTGTTTAAGATTTGTGATCTGCCGAAGTGTTGACCTATTCCAACGGCCATTTCAGCAGTTTCTATTAGGAAATTCACAAAGCCAGTTTTGTATAGTGGAATCAGCGGTGGAACAGTCTTTGCCTTGGTTCTTTAGGAAATTCGTCATCTTCCTGAGTGGTTCAGCAAAGTCCTGGAGAGCACCGATCCATCATTCTGTCTTTAATGATTTTAGATTCTTCGTTGACATTGACACAAAAACCTCCCGTGGCATCTCTGAGAGATCGTAGAGTTCTTTGCATTTTTCTGAAGTGCACGATTCTTACTCGCTGGCGAGTTTATATCAATTGAATTCAAAAGTAAGAACGCGTGTGAGTGCTAATAAACCTCTTTTTTATATGTCTATAGCACAAAGTTTCGCAAGGTGGCAGCGTAGAAGAGTGGTGGATGGCCATCAAGAATGCCTTTATTGAAACAAACGAGAACAACCTCGGTGAGTTGTGCATTGGCTTTAACTATCCTGCAAAATCTGGGACACGGCAAACCTTTCTGACCGACTGGCTTCATGTTACTGTGCAAAGTTCAGTGCAAAGCTAATCTTAATTGGAAACAGGAGAAGATAAACACGCCTCTCTAACGGCAGCAGGCAGAATTCCGCCCGGACGATCATGTTTGGGCCATATTGTCACGATCTGTTTCATCCTGTCCCGGAGCATAAAAATGAGTTCCATGAGCCACTATATTTGGAATTCATTGACTACCAAAAAGCTTCCAATTGTCTGAACCACAATCACAATTAGACGCAAGGGAGTTCCAGACAAAATAACCGCAGGACAAAACTTTTACGAGCAGAGTCCTGCATAACGTCCCAGCTAATACAAAATCACATATACTTGCGAATAAGGTGGTGACGATATAGACGCATACCTCCATTTAACTCCATGTACGTATAAGACCTCCACTGTGTACATTTATTCGCTATGATATACGATCTCCTGTTTGCTGGAATGGCTTTGTCTGACCCCATCGGGGTAGTTGCTGAAATGAGGCAAAGATGTATTCTATCTCCATTACTGTTCCTCATCGTAATCGACAAGATCATGGTGGGTGCGATTGACCGTACACCAAAACCTACTATTGAGCATCTGAACGACTCGATCGATAATATTGCTCTTCTAGGCTCCCTGAATCAGCATGTTCCTTCTAAATTGACTTTGGAAAATCCTTTGGAAGTAACATCACAAATTCCTTCGGTATTTCTTCTTTGAGCTGCTCCGAGACTCTTCTTTAGTCCTCCCTGATGTTCCGATTTTTTTTTTCTTATGTACTCTTTATGAACCATTTTGAGAACTCTGTAAAAATTCCCACTGAATTCCTTTCGCATGGAATTCCTCTAAAATGTGCATGAAAATCGTCTATACGCACTAAGGATATGCGGTATTTTGAAAAATTTCGTGTCAGATGGTTCGAAACAAAATTCCGCGAAATTTCTCGTAATTTAAGCCTGGCGAAATCTGATTTTTTGATTCCGTTTCGTTTCGGATATTTGCAAAAATTTCGCCTGCAAAACTATGTACAATTCAACGAAATGAAACGAAATTCCGCGAAATTTCGAAACACATTTTAACCAATACCAAAGTTTATCTAATAGAAAAGATTCGGCTGCGCCCGCTGAATAAAGCCATGAAGGTTGTGTTTTATATTTAAGTATTTCTATAAATGTTTCTATGGTACTACGCAAAATATGATTTGTTTTCTACTATAATACCTCTTTACGGTTTTATTAGAATTGTTCAAGCACTAAACAAAATACTCATTTAACTAAATTAATGAGTTCGTGTGTGTTACTTCTACGTGAAGTTAAACGATTTACAATGATATGGAAATGCTAATATCATCTTCCAAACTTAGACGTACATGTTCATGATAGAATTAGAGGCGAAATTAGTCGACGGTACAGCAGCAGTGCCTTTCTCTGCTTTGTTCTCTCCGAGGCAGCTAAGTTGGTTGCGACGAGACGGACGTAATGAGAAAACAGAACTGTGCAATAAAAATCCTATTCGACTAAATGCTGATGTCAGTACGGCGTATTAGTTCGAATCTCGAACTACCAATCAAGCTGTAAACATTGCTTGGAATTAGACTGAAACACCACTAAAAATGTCAAAAGGTCGTTTTGCCCCGGGGGTGCATATTACCCCAGCTTACCCTAAGTATAAAAAGACCCGTGTTTCGCGTGTGCGCGTCATTTCTGTTCGAGGATCCACAGAGAGCAGTTACGGCGTAGAGCATCTGAAGCGGTCCCAACATCGAATACGGTGTTTTCTGCATCGGTAGCGGTTCAGTGGAAAAAGGACTAATGTCGGCGTCATCGACACTCCAGTGGAATCTTCTCGCATGGTTCTAGATCTGGATTTTTTTTTGCAGTAAATTGGGAAGGCGCATTAGGCTTTTCGGAACCTCAATTTTATAGAAGAAAAGGTTGAGCCGAAACAAATTTTCATCAAAAAGCAAATCATCATCGCTTGGCAACAGCAGAAATAGAGTTCTGCAGCAGAGTCACAAGCACGCGGCGGACTATTGAGTAGCTGCTGTAAGTGATTCGGAAGGAGCATTATTGAAATGATTCAGTTCTTCTCAGGTCCAAAATCCTATACAAGGGAAGGGAAAGCCTAGACGAATTTGCTTCATAGTGAAAATTAATCGACTGGCGATGTAAGCAAGTAGCATCTGTTGGTTATGCATCTGTAGCATTGAGGCAGCGGCACTCCAGTGATTTTTTTTCGGAAGGTTCTCGTATTATTGAAAATAAATCGGTTTTTCTCAGTGCCTCAATTTTATAGAAGAAAAGGTTGAGCCGAGGAGAATTTTTATCAATGTGCAAATCATCTTCACTGCTGAAATTTGATAATAAAGAGGTGAACCAGCCCAGGGCTTAAAAACCTCTAAAATAAAGACAAAAAAAGAAATTTGGTTAAGGGAAGGTTAAGCCAGGACGAATTTGGTTCAAAGTGAAAATTAATCGATTGGCGACAGCAGAAAGTTGCCATCCGCAGCAGAATCAAAAGCGCGCGTCGGAGGGAGATGCTACAAAAGTTTATTCACATGAATGACATTAGTATCGGTAATGTGAAATTTTATTTCAAGATTCTGATTTGGTTTAGTTACTGCTAGTGTTTGGAAAGGCGCTTTATGGAAAATGATTCGGTTCTTTTCCGAACTAAAATTTTATGGAGGAGAAGGTTGAGCCGAGAAAATGTTTCTTCACAGTGCAAATCATAATCGATTTGTGATGACAGAAAATTTCCGTCAGCAGCAGAATCATACCGGCGCGAGCAAATGGCGCGAGCCATTTGATTTGCAATCGATGGCACTTCACTTTAGCCGTCACTGTTACAGATGTAATCCGGTGCTGCTGTCACAACCACAACAGACAACCGAGAATCCGGATGTTGCGAGGAAATTTCGCTTGAGTGCTGCTGATCCTAACAATGATGACCACACGACCCATACCGTCGGTGGGAATGGAACCTCCTTCCTTTCCGAAGCTTGGACCACTAGCCGGTGTCCACGACATGTCAAACGAAATGGCTCGCGCGCGCGGGAAAGCAGCTTTTTTTTAGTCAAAATAGTATACCCTCTAGCCCCGCCCCTTTTGGTGAGTGTCATGGTGAGGCGGGACTTATGCGGTTTAGGTTTCGTTGCTGTATAATTTTATACAAAAAAGTGAAAAAATATATTCGAAGTACAAAACACAGTCGCTTTGTTAAAACGGAGAAATCAATCGCAACGATGTCATCACCTTGTCCAACGTCTTGACCTTCCGGTCGTGCCTTGTACACAACCCTTCTGATATATTTTTCCAAGAATTCAACCTTTCAAGATTTTTTTAATTTAAGGTATATATTAAATGTATGACCTCAGATTTTTTTCTAAATATTTATTCAAAAGATTTGGAGCTTGAGGCTGACTCATCTCTGAATACCTAAGAAATTCTTCTAGTAACTCCCCGGAAATAAATTTAAAAAATCGCTGGAAGTTTGCTTTAAATTCTTCCAGAAAATCCTCAAGCTTTTCTCCAGAAAACTTCACCAGGAGCTGCTCTGGTAAATTCCTCTTCTAGGAAGGATTTCCGAAGGAATATTTGAGGAGAAATACCAACGATTTTCTGAAAGATTTCTCGAAAGAAAAATCGCGGAATATTTCTTGACGAAGCTCCCAATGATCAATTTGTTGGATATATTCTTGAATGGGTGGATTTTCCGATGGATTTTCAGTAGGAATTCTCGATAGAGCTCTCGAAAGATCTTATGAAGAAATTTTGGAGTATTTTGAAAGGTAGTTCATTATATGCCGAAAAAACGATTTTATTTTGTAGCGCTGCATTTTCGTGCAAATTCAAATCAAGCGGGATGAAAAGCACCACCCCGAAGCTAAAACGCGCCAGCTTAAGAATGTAAACAAACAGCAGTGAAACTGACAGAAGAATCAAGTATCAACTAACGAAAAATCCACTTAAATGAAAGCTTATGAAACATTTTTTTTTTTGCTAAATTGTCGTGTAACGAGTTGATGTGTGCAAACAAGATATGTTTATTTTATAATTCATTTGGTGGGCGCATGTTACCTTGTGGATTACAGATCCAAATCACTGTTTTTTATTCACGGTACATGTATTACACATCCAAGAAATTCACGCAGTAAGATTTTCAGGTCTACATGAGTAAACAACGATCTATCGGACTGTTTCGAAAATGGAAATTTGTTCACAGGACTGGTTCTCAATATTATAAGCAATTTTCGGAGCAAGGCCATAATGTCTACAGGAGCAACTAAAGATCGATCGGACTGTTTTAGATATGGTCGTCCAAGGTATCCTTGGAATAAGGCCTTCAGGTCAACATGCATAACCATAGGTTAATTGGATTGTTTCAAATATAGTGCATGCTCTTTTGATTTGTTACGCATGTAGATCTTAAGGCCTTACTCCAGGTTTGTGTTGGATGACCGACAACCTATGCCGTAGACACATCTTATTCTATAATTTAAAATGGGCATGCACCACATTTAAAATCGATCGATTTATCTTTGGTTACTCGTGTAGACATGAGTGCCTATATCATGGGATTTCTTGGATGACCAGGATCCTAAGCTGTGAACTCATCTTATTCTATGTATCACAAAGGGCATGGACCATATTTAAAGCAATTCGATTGATCTTTGGTGAATCTTGTAGGTCTTAAGGCCTAACTCCTGGGATTTTTCGGGTGACAAAAAATTTCTGCCGTTGACCTATTCTATTATTCACTTCAAATGAGCATGAACCGTATTCAAAATCGTCCGGTTTATCTTCGGTTACTTGTGACTATCTGAAGTCCTTGCTTCAGGGATTTGTTGGATGACCGATTATCAAAAAGAGCATGTTCATTTTCATTTATTTAGTTAACATCTAAACAGATAACACTGAATCAAAAATTTGACGCCACAGTGCACGGTTCGAGGCCGCATCTCTCCATCCTCGGATACGCCCCACGCTCGCCAAGTCGTTTTGCACCTGGTCTGCCCATCTCGCTCGCTGCGCTCAAGGCCGTCTCGTACCTGCCGAATCAGAAGCGAATACCATCTTTACAGGGTTGCTGTCCAGCATTCTTGCAACATGTCCTGCCCATCGTACCCTTCCGGCTTTAGCTACCTTCTGGATACTGGGTTCGCCGTAGAGTTGGGCGAGCTCATGGTTCATTCTTCGCCACCACACACCGTCTTCTTGCACACCGCCAAAGATGGTCCTAAGCACCCGTCTCTCGAATACTCCGAGTGCTTGCAAGTCCTCCTCGGGCATTGTCCATGTTTCATGTCCGTAGAGGACAACCGGTCTTATAAGCGTCTTGTACATGACACATTTGGTGCGGTGGCGAATCTTTTCGACCGCAGTTTCTTCTGGAGCCCGTAGTAGGCCCGACTTCCACAGATGATGCGCCTTCGTATTTCACGACTAACGTTGTTGTCAGCCGTTAGCAAGGATCCGAGGTAGACGAATTCCTCGACCACCTCGAAGGTATCCCCGTCTATAGTAACACTGCTTCCCAGGCGGGCCCTGTCGCGCTCGGTTCCGCCCACAAGCATGTACTTTGTCTTTGACGCATTCACCACCAGTCCAACTTTTGTTGCTTCACGTTTCAGGCGGGTGTGCAGTTCTGCCACCTTTGCAAATGTTCAGCCGACAATGTCCATGTCATCCGCGAAACAAATAAATTGACTGGATCTGTTGAAAATCGTACCCCGGCTGTTACACCCGGCTCTCCGCATGATACCTTCTAGCGCAATGTTGAACAACAGGCACGAAAGTCCATCACCTTGTCTTAGTTCCCAGCGCGATTCGAACGAACTGAAGTGTTCGCCCGAAATCTTCATACAGTTTTGCACAACATCCACCGTTGCTTTGATCAGTCTGGTAAGCATCCCAGGGAAGCTGTTCTCGTCCATAATTTTCCATAGCTCTACGCGGTCTATACTGTCGTATGCCGCCTTGAAATCAACGAACAGATGGTGCGTTGGGACCTGGTATTCACGGCATTTTTGAAGGATTTGCCGTACAGTAAAGATCTGGTCCGTTGTCGAGCGGCCGTCAACGAAGCCGGCTTGATAACTTCCCACGAACTCATTCACTAAAGGTGACAGACGACGGAAGATGATCTGGGATATCACTTTGTAGGCGGCATTAAGGATGGTGATCGCTCGAAAGTTCTCACACTCCAGCTTGTCGCCTTTCTTGTAGATGGGGCATATAACCCCTTCCTTCCACTCCTCCGGTAGCTGTTCGGTTTCCCAGATTCTGGCTATCAGTTTGTGCAGGCAAGTGGCCAGCTTTTCCGGGCCCATCTTTATGAGCTCAGCTCCGATACCATCCTTACCAGCTGCTTTATTGGTCTTTAGCTGTTGAATGGTATCCTTAACTTCCCTCAAGGTGGGGGCTGGTTGGCTTCCATCGTCCGCTGAACTGACGTAGTCATCTCCTCCGCTGCCTTGACTTTCACTGCCTGTACTCTCAGCGCCATTCAGATGTTCCTCGTAGTGCTGCTTCCACCTTTCGATCACCACACGTTCGTCCGTCAAGATGCTCCCATCCTTATCCCGGCACATTTCGGCTCGCGGCACGAAGCCTTTGCGGGATGCGTTGAGCTTCTGATAGAACTTGCGTGTATCTTGAGAACGGCACAGCTGTTCCATCTCCTCGCACTCCGCTTCTTCCAGGCGGCGTTTCTTTTCCTGAAAAAGGCGGGTCTGCTGTCTCCGCTTCCGTCTATAACGTTCCACGTTCTGCCTGGTACCTTGCTGCAGCGCGACCGCCTGCGCTGCGTCTTTCTCCTCCAGAATCTGTCTGCACTCTTCGTCGAACCAATCGTTCTGTCGACTTCGACCCATATACCCGACGTTGTTCTCCGCTGCGTCGTTAATGACTGCTTTGACTGTATTCCAGCAGTCCTCAAGAGGGGCCCCATCGAGCTCACCCTCTTCCGGCAACGCTGCCTCGAGATGCTGCGCGTATGCAGTGGCGACATCAGGTTGCTTCAGTCGCTCTAGGTCGTACCGCGGCGGTCGTCGGTACCGAACATTGTTGATGACGGATAGTTTTGGGCGCAGTTTAACCATCACCAGATAGTGGTCAGAGTCGATGTTAGCGCCACGATATGTCCTGACGTCGATAATGTCGGAGAAGTGCCGTCCATCAATCAGAACGTGGTCGATTTGTGATTCAGTCTGCAGTGGTGATCTCCAGGTGTACCGATACGGGAGGCTGTGTTGGAAGTAGGTGCTGCGAATGGCCATACTCTTGGAGGCGGCGAAATCAATTAGTCGTAGGCCGTTTTCGTTCGTCGGCCGGTGAGCGCTGAACTTCCCAATAGTCGGTCTAAACTCCTCCTCTTGGCCAACCTGAGCGTTCAAATCTCCTATGATGATTTTGACGTCGTGGCTTGGGCAGCTGTCGTACTCACGTTCCAGCTGCGCGTAGAATGCGTCCTTATCATCATCAGTGCTTCCGGAGTGTGGGCTATGGACGTTGATTATGCTGAAGTTGAAGAACCGGCCTTTGATCCTCAACCTGCACATTCTTTCATTGATCGGCCACCACCCGATCACGCGCCATTGCATATCGCCCATCACTATGAAAGCTGTTCCCAGCTCGTGTGTGTTGCCGCAGCTCTTGTAGATAGTATGATTACCTCTAAACGTTCGCACCATTGATCCCTTCCAACAAACCTCCTGCAGCGCTACGATGCCGAATCCACGGTCCTTGAGCACATCGGCGAGTATGCGTGTGCTCCCGATGAAGTTGAGAGATTTGCAGTTCCACGAACCGAGTTTCCAATCGCTAGTCCCTTTTCGTCGCAGTGGTCTTCGCCGATGGTTCCGGTCCGTACTCTCTTGTTGATTGTTCGTTGCTTATGATTTTTGAAGGCTGGCTTGCAGGGCCTGACACCAAACCCCCTAAATTTCCGGAGGACCATTCCTCCTTATTTCCGGTGGACCTTGGTGCACAGTTTCACTTAGAGTCCCTCGCTGGCACTCGGACGATGAACATGGAGAACAGACGCTGTTGTGAGCCGATCCTGACATGGAGAACAGACGCTCAATAAGATTTGCACCTCCGGAGAGGAGCAAACCCCCCCTTCCCTGTCAGCATACGACCATAGTTCCCACCGGGGTTGGTTACCCGATCTTCCCTAAGGTTGCTCGTATCCCGGCCAGCACCGCGGGGAGGTAGGAATAGGAGTTGCTGGGTAAGAGGCTAAGGACCGCGAGATGGGGTCTATTTTATTCCTTCAGGTACGCGAAGTACCAATGGTACGCTTTACCCAGCATTTGCCGTGCCCAAAAAGAGCATGTGCCATATTGATAAATGGATGACAAAGATTATAGGCTACGAACTCTTTCTATTTTTTGTATCACAAATAAACATGTACCATATTTAAAACCATCCAATCAATCTTTCAATAATCGAGTAAAAAGCCTTACTCCAGGGATATTTTGAATAACCGAGAAACTCTGACATGGACACATTATATTCTACACATCCAAAAAAACATGCACCATTTTTAAAACAGTTTGATTAATCTTTGATATCGCCAGTAGATCTTAAAGACTAACTTCAGGAATTTCTTGAATGACCCCTTTACGTTGGCTCATTCTATTCCACATATCCAAAAGGCATGTACCATAATCAAAACAATCCGATTGATCTTTAGTTACGCGTGTAGATCTTACGACCTAGCTCCAGGAAATTCTTGAATGACCCAGAATCTTCTACGTTGGCGCATTCTATTCTACACATCCAAAAGGGCATGTACCGTCCCAAACAGCACGCATGTCCCACTTAGACTTGCTGTAACCGATTCTGTCTGACCTGTGCTGCTCTGGATATTTGAAACAGTCCGATAAATCTTTGGTTATGCCTAACTCCAGGCCTTAAGGCCTTACTCCCGGGATTTCTTGAAAAACCGAGAATCTTTGACGTTGATACGTTTTTTTCTATACACCGAAAGGGCTTCTCACTCCTCATCTCATACTTCTCACTGTGAATCTCAGCGAAGTGAGTAGTGAGACGTCCAACTTGTCACTTTACACTACTCACTTTATACGGTGACAAGTAAGAGATGAGGAACGAGAAGTGAGTAGTGAGTGAAAAGTGAGTTTTCGCTGCAAAAAGTCTCACTATTCACTTCACGCTTCTCACTTTTCACAGTAAGAAGTGAGAAAATGGTTTTATGCCAAACGACCCCCAATTTCATATAGCGGCGCGCCTACTTATTTTTGATGGTGGTGGCAGCATGACAAAATCATCGGTAGCGGCGGCGGCGGCGGCGAATTAGAAATTGGATTTGTCTAAAATATTATGTTTATTATTTTGTAGATGACGCACATTAGCCAAAATCGTTTATTTGGAAATAAACGGAAATATATTTTTTTAAATAAAATCTTTTTCTTGCAGTAGGATTAGAAGTTCTATAAAATGTTTGGGTTTGAACAGGAAAAAATCAGTTTCAAATATTTATTGATTTACG
The DNA here is from genome assembly GCF_024139115.2 of Armigeres subalbatus. NCBI lineage: Eukaryota > Metazoa > Arthropoda > Insecta > Diptera > Culicidae > Armigeres > Armigeres subalbatus. Next base: position 388,923,810 of record NC_085141.1, on the reverse strand, counting down.
CTACGATTTCATTCATAACATTTTTCCCAATTCTGCTTCAAATGTATCACTCTTTTTATTTATGTACTTGTTTTATGAATAACCTATCTAGTGAGCATCCATCGCTAAACCGTAGAGATTAGATGAAACACATTGCCACACCTATAAAATGGTAATTTGAGTATCGAAATGAAGGTTTAGATTACCTTTAGCAGCAATGTATTTTGCAGAATATCTCTTCAATCCACTATTTCATACCTGAAACGAAAAGTAGGAAAAAAAAACGCAAAGATTAGGTTTCAGTTGGATTCCATCGAATGGGTGAAGCCGAACGTTTATCAGACCAAACATATTATTCAACCCACGTCGGGCATGGCTGCCTGATTGTTACACATCAGAAGGACAGGACAATAAACCGATTTGACTACAAGCGCACTCTTCTCTATCACATTCCAGAAAATTTGCATCAGCTCAGAAAAATGCACAACTTGAAATGTAGGGAATGATTCAGCACTTTAAATACGCTTCCACGGAAAGCTTCCATAAAAAAAACTATTCTCTGTGTAACTACAACAATGTGCATCGTTTAGATCTACATTTTTCTCGTTAGTTTTCACAGTCATATAACAATCCGAATACATTTAGATTCACTTTTTTATTTGCCTCTCACAGTTAGCCGTAGGTTCGGCATTCAGTCAGTCAGTCACTCAGTCAGATAGTCGGTATGGTTTACTATGGGCGGATGACATCGCTACACATACCACCGACAACGTCCGGGAGCTGTGCAAAAATGTGACCAAAGCGACGACAACCGAATGCCATGGGCCAAGAAGGTGTACGGACGACGAACGATCGAACAAACCAACGGCGAGCAAACAATAGAGAGAGAATCATACTTTTCGGTTAGTAGATAACAGTGGGCAAGAAGAATGGGGCTAGGCTGGGCGGCACTGTTTTTGGGTTGTTGAAGGACGAAAAGTGCACGTATCACAGTGGCGTTAATTAGGAGGGGCTACTACAATCCTCATATTGGAAAATGAAACCAAGAAATCAAAATCATCAATCCGCAATAAGTTGATGGAATATAAATAAAACAATGAATCACCTTAATATACAATAGCCGCACATAAATTCATATCCCAGTTATGCTCATGCAGAACTATGAGGTGTATTGTTTTTTTGTACTGCAGGAGTATGCCTGCCTGCCATGAAGGACTGTGAAAACTCATCACTGGCTAACAAACTGAACCATAGGCACTGACTGGCCGGGATGCAGCAGCAGTGGGACTATTTTGCTGACTATCTCTTCTCCAGTGGGGGTCGTCGAGGCCGGTGATGGTCCATTCACCGAAACAAAGTATTGATTTTGATGGGTTGTACAATCTATTTTTTTTTATTTCGTCTGTCGAAAGTTGTTGGTGTTTGCAGGCTCAGTCCAACGAGGCTCGATCGATAGATGCATTTTGCCTGGTGTGTGGGTCCGTACAATCTATATCTGTGGAGACTGGAGAGTCCTGAAGGGGCCATGCCGTTGTCGCAGTGCTAAGCCCGATGGGTGTAAGAAGCGGAACGGGTTATCGGTTGATGTTGATGCTTCTCGAAAGGGCTGCATTGAAGATTTTTTTTTGTGGAATGTAGAGAACGAGCAATCGAGTGTTCGGTAAATGGATTTCTGATTGAAGTTGTTAACTTTTATTGTACACAAATCGATTGGGACTTGTACTGATTGTTGGTCCCGTGTACTGATTGGCTGGACAGTTCATATATGTAAATGCTGTAGGATCACGATTGCAATGTGTGTATTAGATGTTAAACGACAACAACTAAAATTCAATAGCTATGTGTTTTTCTTTATTTCGAGACATATTGTCTAGAAATGGATAAACATCAAGACATATGCTTTTAGGAGGAAACCACTTCTATGAATTTAACCTTAACGTAAGAATGTCTCAGGTATACTGATAATAGGTTTGATCAGGCTATTTTTATTGTTTTAATTCTTATTTTCATGTTCTGTTATTAAGAGAAAATCTGAAAAAAAGTTAACCAGAATGAATTGTGAATATGAATGATATAGAATCCTGTTTTAATGATGGCGTCATTTAATAGACATATTCCGTTTATCAAAGACGCACGGGAAATTGGATATCATTCGTAAAATGAATTAAAACGGTACGTTCTATAAACCTCCTTCCGTTATATCCAGACAAAAATGCGTTCATACGAACATACATTTATTGTTCTCAATTAAGACTACACCATGGGCACGTGTTCACACTCAATGCTTCCGCTAAGCATTCTCCATTCATCCATCCATTATTTCATTCAAAACAGCGTTATGTTTTTTTTGCTTTTCTAAACTGCTAAACGGTTGGGTACTTAATTTTTTTGCCCACGACATTCCCTCAAGAAATTCTAGATCAGAGCAAAAGAGCACACAATCGGCCACCCCCCTCAAATTTAGCGAAACCCTCTCGAAAAGACTGCTTTGCGAAGCTAACCCTTTAAAACACCGTCGTTAACACTTTGTTAAAAATAGCATAGCACTCGGATCGAAATAATAACCGATGTCGACCATTATAAAAGAGATCACACCTGTCTGCCCATGGCCCTTGCTACCATTTTAGCGGCCTTCTAGAACTTAAAATGGAAAGAGCGATACTATGCCGCATGCCGACACCAGCTTTTCTGCTTTGCGAATAACGGAGGTCGTCATTTTTTTTTGTCGTTGGAACAAACCTAAGAACCACCATTCGCTATCCGGCTGATGATGATGGTCGTGATGAAAATGTACCTTTCTCTATAACATAGTTCAGCGAAGAAACAGTTGACTTTCGGCGGAAAGGCGCCGCAGCAGTAGCGCCAGCTTCGCCAGCCGAGATAAAATATGATGATGATGTGTCTTTTAATGGTTTCCACTCTGCGCTTCGGTTTTCATTCCGCCCATCCTTCGGCGGTGGATCCCGTCAGATGAAAAGCAATGAAAGCTTTGGGCGTCTTAATGAACGCGGAACCGCAAAAAGTGCACACGGACGGTCCAATCCAGTGCATCATTGTTACAAATGTACCCGGGGTCCATTCATCCCGGCACAGCAACGCTAGACTGGTTCACAAACAAGTTCAAATCTTCAGTAATGGATCGGACCGGTATACTCGATTCTCCTTAAATTTCTAGGTACTTCTAGAATATTCTGTGACTTTATAAAAGAGCCAGATCTAATGTAGTTTGCTGTACACACATAATAAAAACAGAAAATTATAATCAAGAGTGATAGTTACTTCATTTAGATTATGGACACAGCCAGTCTGCAACCTTTATGATTTGACAAAATAAAAAAGTGCGGAATCTGACAAGTAGAAGTGTGCGCCGATCCTAAAATCGTTTTCGTTTTCGACGTCACGCTCCGCTCAAAACCATTTCAGCCGGCTTCTGCGTGAATCGGCATGGCGATTTTTGTTATTGCGTTTTTTTTCGGGAAATTTTCAAAGAAGGACAGGGCAGGACAGAATGAATTTCGGCGGAAAAACCTGATGAACATCCCGGAAAATCTATATGTATAAAACAAGATTGGCATTTGTACGACCGTTCATCACTCAAAAATAGACAGCCCCATTTTTACTAATTTATATTCGTTTTCTTCTTCTGTTTACAAGGAAAAATGTTAAATTCCTTTTAAAAAGCTGCATGTATCCGCAAGTAAGCCCCATCAAAGCGACCGTGTGCCGCTCAAAGGGTACAAGCCCAAGTCCTGGTGTCAGGTGGGACACAAAACAGACCTGATACGACAGCCCTCCGACGAGACAGGAGGTTTGCGCAAGCCCAATAAGCCGCCTGGAAAACCAATAATTACGAACAATATAAGAGATAATACGACGTGATATAATCGGCAATGACCTAGGGCCTAGACGACGAATAAAGAATCACGATTGGAAGCTTGGAACATGGAACTGCAAGTCGCTAGGTTTCGCAGGTTGCGACAGGATGATTCACGATGAATTGCATCTCTGCAACTTCGAGGTCGTGGCGCTGCAGGAGATTTGCTGGACAGGACAGAAAGTGTGGAAAAGCGGGCATCGAGCTGCTAGCTTCTACCAAAGCTGTGGCACCACCAACGAGGTGGGAACCGGCTTCATGGTGCTGGATAAGATGCTCCAACGTGTGATTGAGTGGCTGCCAATCAACGCAAGGATGTGCAAGCTGAGTATAAAAGGCCGTTTCTTCAAATATAGCATCATCAACGTGCACTTCCCACACGAAGGGAGATCCGACGACGAGAAAAAAGCTTTCTACGCACAGCTAGAGCAAACATACGATGGATGCCCACTGCGGGACGCCAAAATCGTCATCAGGAACATGAACGCTCAAATAGGAAGGGAGGAAATGCATAGACCGGTCATCGGACCGGATAGTCTGCACACCGTCTAGAACGATAACGGCCAACGGTGCATAAACTTCGCAGCCTCCCGCGGAATGTTAGTACGAAGCAACTTCTTTCCCCGCTAAAATACCCACAAGGCCACATAGAGATCACCTAACCAAGAAACGGAAAACCAAATCGACCACGTTCTAATCGACGGTAAATTCTTCTCCGACATCACGAACGTCCGCACTTACCGCAGTGCGAATATTGAATCCGACCACTACCTCGTCGCAGTATGTCTGCGCTCAAAACTCTCGACGGTGTACAACACGCGTCGAAGTCGGACGCCGCGGCTTAACATTGGGCGGCTACAAGACGGTAGACTATCCCAACAATACTCGCAGCAGCTGGAAGTGGCACTCCCAACGGAAGAGCAGCTAGGCGCAGCGTCTCTTGAAGATGGCTGGAGAGATATTCGATCCGCCATTGGTATGACTGGTATGACGGTGAATGTGAGTAGATAGTGGAAGAGAAGAATGCAGCATGGGCGAGATTACTGCAACACCACACGAGAGCGAAGGGAAGCTAAGCCGATCGGACTAGTCATCAACACGTTGAAGACGAAATACGTGATAGGAAGAGGTTCAAGAGAAGACAATGTGAACCACCCACCGCGAGTTTGCATCGGTGGTGACGAAATCGAGGTGATTGAAGAGTTTGTGTACTTGGGCTCACTGGTGACTGCCGAAAATGATACCAGCAGAGAAATTCGGAGACGCATAGACGCTCCGATCGAATAGAGTTCGCCACCGTGCCAAACTGACAATCTACAAAATGCTCATTAGACCAGTAGTCTTCTACGGACACGAGACCTGGACGATGCTCGTGGAGGACCAACCCGCACCTGGAGTTTTCGAAAGGAAAGTGCTGCGTACCATCTATGGTGGGGTGCAGCTGGCGGACGGTACGTGGATGAAACGAATGAACCACGAGTTGCATCAGCTGTTGGGAGAACCATCCATTGTTCACACCGCGAAAATCGGACGACTGCGGTGGTCCGGGCACGCAGCCAGAATGTCGGACAGTAACCCGGTGAAAATGGTTCTCGACAACGATCCGACGGGCACAAGGAGGTGAGGTACGCAGCGGGCAAGGTGGATCGATCAGGTGGAAGATGACTTGCGGACTCCGTAGACTGCGTGGTTGGTGACGTGTAGCCATGGGTCGAGCCGAATGGAGAAGGCTCTTATATACCGCACAAGCCAATTCAGCCTTAGTCTGAATAAATAATAATAATATGTACACAAAAAAATGGAACCTCACAAACAAATATTGTAAAAATAGCTTGCAAAATTGTAAGCTCTACAATATTTGTATAAGAATCTAGCATTTTCGCATATGCCCAGTTCTTATACAGGTTTTGGTAGGTTCTTATACAGAATTGTTAGAAAATCTAACAATCACCGTTTGAGTGACGTTCGCCAGAAATGGTCGTTAAACAGAAAGGACCATTCGGCTGAAATTGGCATTTGGTCGAACGGGTCATACGGCGAAATATGTTATTTGCTGGACGGTAATATGGTCAAAAATGTCGACCTGTTTCTGACAAATACTTTTCGGCCTTATGGCCTTCGTCCAAACCGCCCTTTTCATCGTTTGGCCGAAAGTCAATTGGCAGAAAGCCATTTGTTTACAAAAAATGCCGTTTGTTAGAAATGGTGTATGGAAAGAAAGATCAATTTGGCTCGAAGATATCCTTTCTGCTAAACAATTTATTTATTTATTTATTAAGACTAAGGCCGAAGTGTCCTGTGCGGTATATAAAAGTCTCCTCCATTCGGCTCGGTCCATGGCTACACGTCGCCAACCACGCAGTCTACGGAGGGTCCGCAAGTCATCTTCCACCTGATCGATCCACCTTGCCCGCTGCGCACCTCGCCTTCTTGTGCCCGTCGGATCGTTGTCGAGAACCATTTTCACCGGGTTACTGTCCGACATTCTGGCTACGTGCCCGGCCCATCGCAGTCGTCCGATTTTCGCGGTGTGAACGATGGATGGTTCTCCCAACAGCTGATGCAATTCGTGGTTCATTCGCCTCCTCCACGTACCGTCCGCCATCTGCACCCCACCATAGATGGTACGCAGCACTTTCCTTTCGAAAACTCCAAGTGCGCGTTGGTCCTCCACGAGCATCGTCCAGGTCTCGTGTCCGTAGAGGACTACCGGTCTAATGAGCGTTTTGTAGATTGTCAGTTTGGTACGGCGGCGAACTCTATTCAATCGGAGCGTCTTGCGGAGTCCAAAGTACGTACGATTTCCAGCCACTATGCGTCTCCGAATTTCTCTGCTGGTATCATTTTCGGCAGTCACCAGTGAGCCCAAGTACACAAATTCTTCTACCACCTCGATTTCGTCACCACCGATGCAAACTCGCGGTGGGTGGCTCACATTGTCTTCTCTTGAACCTCTTCCTATCATGTACTTCGTCTTCGACGTGTTGATGACTAGTCCGATCCGTTTAGCTTCGCTTTTCAGTCTGATGTAGGCTTCCTCCATCCTCTCAAAGTTACGTGCCATGATATCAATGTCGTCGGCGAAACTCGAGAATGCCCCTGAAACTCGAACTACGCACATCACCCGATCCATCGTCGCCTTGATCAACCGTATCAGTTTATCCGGAAATCCGTGTTCGTGCATTAGCTGCCATAGCTGGTCCCGATCGATTGTATCATATGCGGCTTTGAAGTCGATGAATAGATGATGTGTGGGCACGTTGTATTCGCGGCATTTCTGCAGTACTTGGCGAATGGCGAACACCTGGTCCGTGGTGGAGCGTTCGCCCATAAAACCCGCCTGGTACTGCCCCACGAACTCCCTTGCAGTTGGTGCTAGTCGACGGCATAAAATTTGGGAGAGTACCTTGTAGGCGGCGTTCAGCAATGTGATTGCGCGGTAGTTGCTACAATCCAGCTTATTGTAGATGGGACACACGACACCTTCCATCCACTCCTGCGGCAAAACTTCCTCCTCCCAAATCTTGGTAATGACCCAGTGCAGCGCTCTAGCCAGTGCCTCACCACCGTGTTTAAATAGCTCTCCTGGTAGTTGATCAACCCCAGGGGCTTTGTTGTTCTTCAACCGGCCAATCTCCTCCTGGATTTCCTGGAGATCCGGAGCCGGGAAGATTATGTACTGCGCGCGTTCTCCCAGGTCCATCACCATACCGCCATCTTCGTCTGCCACATCGCCATTCAGGTGTTCTTCGTAGTGCTGCCGCCACCTTTGGATCACCTCACGCTCGTTCGTAAGAAGGTTCCCGTTTATGTCCTTACACATATCAGGCTGTGGCACGTGGCCCTTACGTGAACGGTTTAACTTCTCATAGAACTTTCGTGTGTTATTAGCGCGGTACAGTTGCTCCGTTTCGTCACGGTCTCGATCTTCCTGCTGGCGCTTTTTTCTCTGGAAAATCGAGTTTTGTCTGTTCCGCGCCTGTTTATATCGTGCCTCGTTCGCCCTCGTGCGGTGTTGCAGCAATCTCGCCCATGCTGAATTCTTCTCTTCCACTAACTGCTCACATTCGCCGTCATACCAGTCGTTTCTCTGATCCGGGGGCACCGTGCCAAGTGCAGCGGTTGCGGTGCTACCAATGGCGGATCGAATATCTCTCCAGCCATCTTCAAGAGACGCTGCGCCTAGCTGCTCTTCCGTTGGGAGTGCCACTTCCAGCTGCTGCGCGTATTCTTGGGCTAGTCTACCGTCTCGTAGCCGCCCGATATTAAGCCGCGGCGTCCGACTTCGACGCGTGTTGTACACCGTCGAGAGTTTTGAGCGCAGGCATACTGCAACGAGGTAGTGGTCGGATTCAATATTCGCACTGCGGTAAGTGCGGACGTTCGTGATGTCGGAGAAGAATTTACCGTCGATTAGAACGTGGTCGATTTGGTTTTCCGTTTCTTGGTTAGGTGATTTCCATGTGGCCTTGTGGATTTTTGCGGGGAAAGAAGGTGCTTCGGACTACCATTCCGCGGGAGGCTGCGAAGTTTATGCATCGTTGGCCGTTGTCATTCGATACGGTGTGCAGACTATCCGGTCCGATGACCGGTCTATACATTTCCTCCCTTCCTACCTGTGCGTTCATGTCACCGATGACGATTTTAACGTCCCGCAGTGGGCATCCATCGTATGTCTGCTCCAGCTGTGCGTAGAACGCTTCTTTCTCGTCGTCGGGTCTCCCTTCGTGTGGGCAGTGCACGTTGATGATGCTATAGTTGAAGAAACGGCCTTTAATCCTCAGCTTGCACATCCTTGCGTTGATTGGCTGCCACCCAATCACGCGTTGGCGCATCTTACCCAGCACTATGAAGCCGGTTCCCAGCTCGTTGGTGGTGCCACAGCTTTGGTAGAAGGTAGCCGCTCGATGCCCGCTTTTCCACACTTTCTGACCTGTCCAGCATATATCCTGCAGCGCCACGTAGATCATCCTGTTGCAACCTGCGAAGCCTAGCGACTTGCAGTTCCATGTTCCAAGCTTCCAGCCGTGATCGTGTATTCGTCGCCTAGGTCTTTGCCGATTATGTCGAGTCGCATTATCTCTTACATTGTTCGTAATGATTGGTTCTCCAGGCGGCTTATTGGGCCTGCGCAAACCGTCGGAGGGCCGTCGTGTCAGGGCTGCTTAGCGTCCCACCTAACACCAGGACTTGGGCTTGTGCGTTTTGAGCGGCACACGGTCGCTTTGGTGGGGCCTACTTGCGGATACATGCAGCTTTTCATAGAGGTTTAACAGGGCCCACTGTCAAACCCCACCACATCCTAGGCAAGCCCCACAACTCGCAGATGGCCTGGGAGGGATCGTCAAGCCCTTGGACACAGTCCCTGCTGCCCGCGACAACCGTTCCGTCAAATGCCATTTTCGGCCAATTTACCTATTCGGCTAAATGACTTTTTCGGCTAAATAACCAGACACTTCCTGTTAAACGACCACGTTATGGGTGGTTCTTCGAGTCCCTTCGGAGAAAAATAAGAATAAGCCGTGCAAATAACACAGCTGAATCTTATCCACTGTGCAACTGCCCAGGAGCTGCTGTGGCAGTCGGTCTCGAAGTATAGGACCGATGTCGCCTTCCTGTCCGACCCGCACAACGTCCCTGTCGATAACGGATTGGGTGGCGGACGGTTCTTGGATGGTGGCTATTTGCACGACGGGACGGTAACCGATCCAAGAGGTAGTACACTCCTCTTCTGAGGGTGTCGCGATAAATGGTGTGTTCTATTGTAGCCATTGGCGTAAATAAGGGGGGGGCTAGGGGGGGCTTAGCCCTCCCTAGAAAAAAATTAGCCCCCCTAGGATTTGATAAGTTAGTTAGCAGTGATATCAGTTTTCAACATATAGCATAATGAATTACCGAAAAAGTTTGAAGACTAACTCTCTCATATTTACTCTATCATACTTAATGAAATGAGTGGAAGAAAAATTAGCTTGTTTCTGAGTTCTGAGAAAGATTTCCATCAGCATCTGAGAAGGATTCTCATCAGAATCCGAGCAAAATTCTCACTTCAATCTCTAAAGAATTCTTTTCGGATTTATCGAAGTATTCCAATCGTAATCCAGAAGAATTCCTACTGGATTCTTTCCAGTATTGTTAAGCAATACCCTTGGGAATCTGTGAAAAATACCCTTTAAAATCCATGGAGGATTTGCTTTAGAATCTCTCGTTGATTTGCTCCGGAATATCTCCAGATTCGTTTTAAGATTGGTTTAGGAATTCCTTGACAAATCAGAATCCTTCGGCGATTTGCTTCGTGATCCTTTGAAAATTGAATTCGGAGTCTCTCGACGTTTTGCAAATGATCTGCGTTGGGATCTCTAGACGATAAGGAATCCGGCTGACGATTAGCTTCGGAATCCCGCGAAGACTTGCTTCAGAATCATTCGACGTTTCGTTTCGGAATACATCGACGGTTTGCTTCAGAATTTCTCAGAATTTGTTCAGTGTCCCTTAACGATTTTTTTTTGAGCCATTCGACGATTTGCTTCGAAATTCTTTGATGATTTGCATCGGAATCCCTCAACGATTCGCTTCAACATCCTTGGAGGATTCCCTTCGAGACCACTGGAGGATTCTTTTCGAAATAACTGAAGGATTAATTCGGAGTCGCTCGACGATTTGCTTCGAAGTCCTTCGACGGATTGCTTCGGAATCCTTCGACGATATGCGTCTTCATCCCTGGAACATTGCTCATGAAATACCTGGAACCATCATATTGGAATTCCTGGAGGGTTTTCAAATTCCTGAAATATTCCCGTCGAAATTCCTGGAGGGTGAAGGATCCCTGGTACATTCTCGTCGGAATCCTTGAAATTTTTCCGTTGGAATTCCTGAAACATTCCCTCCGAAATCTCTGGTGGATTCCCTTCATGATCCCTGGAGGCTCCCATCGGTGTTCTTGAAGGATTCATGTCGAAATATTTAGAGATTCCCATCGGTGTCCCTGGAACATTCCAGTCAGGATCTCTAAAAGATTCTCATCAGAATTCTTCGAAGATTCTTGGCGGAATCCATGGAAAGTTGCACTATTTTTTTTTTCATTTGTGATAGATAGAATATTTATGAAGTATGCAAATATATCCACTGCCTGACGCTAGTCGAGCGCAATTAAACATAGACTGTGAGTTGTTGCTCCCACGAGCACACTGAATGAGTGTGATGGATCCGCAATTGCCTTAGGTGGATGGACTGCATTTGTCACATTACCGCTGATAACTTGATAAGATGTTAAAATGTTCGAGAATTTTCAAAAAGAGGGTCAATTTCGATAAAAAATATAAAGGGGCTATAGCCCCCCCCCCCCTAGGCATCGGAGGTAGTTACGCCAATGGTTGTAGCTGCTATACCCCACCAAGGTGGCCATTTGATCAACAGTTCAACCAGATGATCGATAGGCTATCGTCTGACCTAGTGGGTCGTCATAGCAGGAGATTTGAACGCTTAGGCAGGGGAGTGGGGCAGCCGCCGCATCAATGAAAGGGTCAAACGTTACTAGAAGCGCTAGCGCAGCCCGACGCAGTGCTAGCACGTTCAGAAGGAACGGGGTCGAGTCATGGATTGACGTAACGTTTGTCAGTCCTGGTCTGACACCAGACTTGGACGCTAAGTGAGAGACTTTGCTATTCTCTTTTGGATTAAAACCCTGCTAACTTGTGATTGGTTAGTTAGAGCGAAAACAGGCTGAGCGCGGAGAAGTGAATGAGAGGTTTGCACATGTCGAGGTAAGAGTGTCGCAGCGGGTGGCAACCGCACCTCGAGGCATGGTAGAGGAGAATAAAGTAAGCACCCAAGTCAGCCTTGCGTCGCATGTCAGAAGTGAGAACCTAATTACTTAAGTAGGTGTGTCAGAGCGTGTGTCAGGAGGAGTGGCAGGGTGTGCTAGAGTGAGCACCCAAATAAGTCTCAAATTGGTGTGCTAGAGCGTGAATCAGGTGACAGGGTGAGCATCCAAGTTAGACTCATATGGTGCGTCAGAAAAAGTGTCAGGGTGTGTCAGAGAGTATGTTAGAGAGAGCACCCAAGTAAGCCTCATACGGGATGAGTGTCTGTGTGAGCGTGAATGAGCGAGTACATTAAGTACTGCCTATCCCCCAGAAGTAATGCTGGGAGGCAGTTCCTGGGGAACCAGGGTATTAGTAGAGAAGGTAACTCAAGTTACCTTCCGTTGCTTGGGTGGGTTTAGTGGGTCCGGCGTTCCGTCAACCCCACTCCCTGAGAGATAATTTCAGGTGTCTGTTTGCAGATTTTTCTTCATCCCTCTGTAGAAAAAAACGATCATTTCGGCCAAACGACATTTCGGCCAACCAACCTTTTTAGACATCCAACCAGATTTTTTACACGGTTTGGTTTTAGTTGAGCTTACACTCTGATCACCCTGATTCTGTTTCTGGAACCATAATTCTTTATCAGTTTGGCTACCACTTCCAGAAGGAAGCAAATCATTTATTGCTTCAAGGAAGCGTTTTTCTTTTCGTGGTGTCAACTCGATCTAACGAAACGATTTTGTTTCCTTTTTTCAGTTCATATTTTTTAAGTGTGACGTCATACTCTTTGAATGATAATTTCTTTTCACAATAAATGAATAAAACTCTTTTTATAATATTATAATTTCTGGGTCGTACCTACATAAATCACAAATGAGCATATTATATAATTAATATTCAAAAACTTTCTAAATGGGTGCGTATAATAGAATCAGACTCTTATTATGGACTTGTCTTCCAGTTGGACCGATGAAGCGAACCAGCCTAAGCAACAGAAGCCAGAGGTATGTGGAGTAAGAGTGATTTATTGTGCACGATTGTGAGAGTGTGATTTTTTTTCCACATTTTGGAAAATGGGCTGAGGTTGGCAAAAGCAGTGCTGCTGTAATGGGAATTGTGCAAATTGTGCCGCGCACTACCGGATGAGAAGTGTACCGAACGAGGTGTTACTTTATGTCCTACCAGCAACGTTGAGGTGGTATCTGAAACTAATGGCTGTTAAAAATTATTGACCCAATTATATAGCTGGGATTTTTGCTGGCTGTTAACTATTTGAGGAACGTTTGGAAACATTTTTCAGCTGAATAATCCGAAAGCTCTGTGCAATATTAAAAATTCAAAATCTCCCTTGAACTGATTCTGGTACAGATTTGTTTGAATGGTCTGCATTAATCCTAATGTTCTGTTATATAATCCCATAATTCCATGCTTATTGTAAAATGAACGGCAATCTTAAACTTTCGCTCTTTGTTTTCCAAAAAAAAAACACGAGTCTTACCATCCTCATTTGCATTCGTATACCCTGCCGACATTCCTAGCAAATTCCCTATTTCTTTTCTAAAGAATTTATCATAACAGCTCTTTTCACGAACATCACACATTTTCGCATCAAATCCATCCGTAATTGAATTTAAATATTAAATTACACATTCTCAACTTTTCGCGCGCCCGGAATGCCAACAATTCCCATCACTTGATGAAACCAGGAAAAAAAATAACGATGAGCCAACTGGTGCCTATCGCATCGCATCGCCGGGGCTGTGCTTGAGCTCTACTTCCGACAATAAAACTCCCTCCAGCCCCTCGCGCACACATCCCCAATCCCGGCGATTCCCCATCCTTCCTAATCCAAGCTACATCCGCGAATTGCAAAATCTCTTCAATCTCTTAGCAAAGCAGCGCCGCATTTGTTTCGCAATCTAGCGATGGATTAAAGTTTCATCAACCGCGCGCGAGCCGGAGCAAGCAAACGGGAGCACTCGCAAAAAAAGCACACGGCTCTCGGCCTGGCTTACAACAGCCACCACCACCGGGGATGATGGTGCTGATGATTGAAAATTATGCCGGAGTTTCATTATTGAAATCAAAATTATTGAGCTTTCGGAAGCGTCGTCTAGTCCTGGCTTAGGACCCATGAATGTGTGTTATGTTGAGAGTGGAGACTAGAGGAGATTATGGTTTTCTTTTTCTTTTTTAGCCCCACCGACATCCGAACAGTTTTCCGGCGCGCGATGCAATGTTTGCCATCCACTTCGGTGCAGAAGAGCCGCGCGTATGCGATGTGAAGGGCTAGTGCTCTTCGGTACGAGTGGATTACACTTGCCAGAGGAGTTTCACATCCATGCCAAGGGCGAAGGACACGTAGCGAGGATTAAAGCTGGCTGGGATGTGTGCGCACGAGAAAGTATGAAAATGTTACTGAAAATTTGAACGGAGAAATCGGTTGGTAGTGGCTGCTATGAGGAGCGCAAATATTTATAAGGAGGAAAAAGGGGTCTTGGGATGGGTTCCTAGTGCCGAAATCATCGATTCGGTTCGTTCCTGTGTGTAGGAGTGAGCTGGAACTGGAAGATTGACACGTACGTGCTTGTGATCTTAGTCCGGAAATCTGTGGGGGAGTTTTTCGGCAGACGAATGGAGAATAAATTGCAGTTTCGATTGAGCTCAAGCATGGCTTGAGGGCGGAAGCAACGAGTGGGTGGGGGCTCTCTAGACACGTGAGTTCAACGATCCACGAAGTCGAATGGTTATACACTTCGCAGAAGATGGTGGTTTGCTTGATAAGGCTCCGCTGCTATGCCGTTGATAATGAGGGCACTCTGGGGAACTATGTGCTATTTAGTTTCGACGGAGTCGAGGAAAACGTTTCATTTCATCCGTCGAAAACAATCAATTAGGTTGCTATCGTTGGTGGTGAGCGATCAAACACCAAGCGGAAAATAGGTATCGCTGTACCATATACGTACCATGTACGTTGAAATGTGCAGGTCTTAAGACGTTCACTGATGGGTGATTGTTATGAAGGCATTCTTTGCCAATAGCAAATAATACGTCAGATTATTGCGTAATCGAAGGTTTTTGTACACATCAATCAGTTGTAGTTGTGCATTTACATTTTTTCGTGCTCATATGCTTTTGTGTTGGAAATCTTCTTCCTCAATCGCAGTGCATGATACACCATGATATGACATCAAGCTTGATCACAATACCACGATGAATGCAATCCAGGAACTAGAATACGCTATCTATCTTCATTTATATTACGATCCCCTAAGTTGGAGAATTAAACTGAAATTAAAATTAAAAGTGACATTTCAATAATTATCGAATAAACCCAATCGGAGAGCAAGATTACTTTCGACATATATTGAATCATTTTGCATCGATGTCTTATTGTAATTGCTGGGTAGCACCAGCCATTCGTATGACCGGGTTATTTGCTAATTTTTGAACTGTCGCTTTTAAGTTTAATTCTCCAAATGAGACAGACCCTTAAGCACATTTTTTACTCCGGAGGTCTTTATGACACATGAATTGCTCAATTTAATAGATCAATTATTTAATTATTTCTATCGGTAACGAATGAACAAATTTTCGTATAAGCGCTTGATAATAATATAATATTAATTGCAACTATCAAAAATTGTCTTGGAAATAGAATATTGTGTTATGTTAGGATAACTATATTATGATAAATAGGTTAATTGATTTGGATTACATTCAGATTCATATACACATTAAAATTCTCTAAATTGTTTATTTAGTAAAACCTGCGAAATGAATTTTGCCATAGACAGTAGTGGATAAAGTTGCGTGTGTAAATGATAAATCACGCCTTGATAGGTGTTTAACGTTCCTGAGAGCGGAATTTAGCAACTTGTGAAACGATGAAATTTTGCTGATGTGATGCTGCAGAACCCTGATTAATCCACCTAGCGGTGTTGGTGGCTTTCTCGTGCTAAACATATTTAAAAAAACCCTGATTAATCCACCTAGCGGTAATGGTGCCTTTCTCGTGCATTATAAAAATAGTATTTTGGCCATTACTCTTGAGCCCATAGTCCGATCTGCCCAATTTTCAATAGGAAGCAATGGTAGAGTATCTTGCGTCGAATGCAATTTGTTGCGAGTAAATCGGTTAAGGATAAGTGCCTGAAAAATGAGTGACATTTTTTTACTCAATTTTTCTATAAAAAAGTGGTATTTTGGCCATAACTTCCGAGCCCATAGTCCGATATGACCAATTTTCAATAGGAAACAATGGCAGAGTATCCTGCGTCGAATGCAGCTTGTTGCGAGTAAATCGGTTAAGGATAAGTGCATGAAAAATGAGTGACATTTTTTTCTGTAATAAAAGTGGTATTTTGGCCATAACTTCCGAGCCCATAGTCCGATCTGACCAATTTTCAATAGGAAACAATGGCAGAGTGTCCTGCGTCGAATGCAACTTGTTGCGAGTAAATCGGTTGAGGATAAGTACCTAAAAAATGAGTGACATTTTTTTTGGGTGGGTGCGCACAGACGCACACACTAGACCTGTGCGCCGCCGCGCCACGCCGCCGCCGCCGGTGGTTTTACTCGCGCCGCCGCCGCCGACGATTTTGGGTCGGCGCGCCGCCGATCATAATTTTGCCACGCCGATGACTAATCGCAATAAAAAAAAATCAATTAACTTAAGTCGAGTCGAGCCAACACGAGACACTGAAAACGGCCTAATAATTGAGGTCGAAGTACGTATCTATGAAGAAATACAGAGTGTTGGAGTTAATTGGAATAGTACTAAACTAGTCTTATGACAGTTCATAAATGTTGTTAAGATGGCTCTCGTCATAATTCAATGTCAAATCTTAAATTAATAGCTTGGTTGATTAGTTTGAGAGTTTGAATGAGGCTTTATCTAGTATAGCTAATAAGTAATTGTAATAAAATATAAATTGTTAAATTGATCTTTGGAATGCGTTAAGCCAAGGCCTCATTCAGTCGGGCACCTAAACTTGCAGGTGACTCGCAAAATGGGTTTGATGTGATTCATAAGCTTTTGTGGGGCCTGGATACATGCCCAAAGCGTTCCCATTCTTAAAGGATCTGGCATTGGTACAGGTAAATTATTGCAGTTTAGAAATTTTAAGTTAAGTTGCACATTAGTAATTTTGACAATATTTATTTTTTTATTTATTTAAATCAACTTATTCAATAAGTTTTCTTTGTTTTTAGATTTGTGCTATTAGGATAGTTGGCTTATAAGGCAAACTGATTTAGCAAAATATTTAAATCCCAACTGTAAATGTTTTACCGATTTTTTTGTTCCAACCCCCGAGTAAGTAGTTTATATTTTGAAATCAATTTCTGAATACTACAAAACCACTTGTTGAACATCAGCAAAGCAAATATTACGAGCATCAGTTAAAAGCGGTTCTTATTTTTTTATTCACAGCTATTGTAACCCAGAACTGGGGCGTTGTCGCCTTGCTGCATAGTATTTAGTCAAATTATTGAGTTAAAACGTCAGGTATTTTCAAACATTATGAAATTTTAATTTTATTTTATTGTCTTGAAATTATTTAATACTGTTTTGTAAAAGCCTTATTGTAAATCGAAAAGTACTCCAGAAATTAGTTCGGAAATAAATCAAGAAATTTATTTGATAATTCCTCCGAAAAGCTTCTTTTAAAAAACCTTATAAGATTATTTAGAAATCAGGAATTTGGGTATTCCTTTGGAGATTCCTTACAAAATTTCTCCGAAAATTCCTTAAGAATTTTCATTACGGATTTCTTCAGAAAATTCTTTAGGCATTTCTTTCGGAAATTGCTTAAGAAATGTTTTCGAATTTTGTTCCACGAATTCCTATATTTTCCTTCGGAGACTCCTTGAGGGATTCCTTTGGGAGTTTCTTTAGCAATTCCTGCAGTAATTTCTTAAGGAATTCCTTAAAAGGAATTCCTTAAAAAATTCCATTCGTTTTTTTTTTTTGAGAATTTCTTCAGACATTTTTTGAGGATTTTTTCGGAAATATTTCGTTTTGAAATTGTTTCGGCAATTAGGCCGAATCTATTTTGTCTTCCTCCTCCTCGGATTTTTTTGCCAAAAAATAATATTTTGAGGGGGCAGCAAAATAAAATTCGGACAATTTTAAGGATTTTCAAAACATTCTTTAACAAATCCGAGGACACTAAATTAATGATTTCGTGTGTGTTACTTCTACGTGAAGTTAAACTATTTACAATGATATGGAAATGCTAATATCATCTTCCAAACTTGGACGTACATGTTCATGATAGAATTAGAGGCGAAAGTATAGAATTGATAGTTCCGTTAGGATACAGCAGGCATGAAGAATGTTTTTATAGAAGTCGATTTGAAAGCGAGCGGAGGGCAATATTTGTGATGGCACATATCACACGACCTTCCTTCTGCCAAGTTCCGTATGAAGGGGGAGGGAAGAATATCAGTGTGGAAGCTGATATATCTCCACTGACAAAAGGAAGGTGGTTTGACTTGCTCATATGCCATCGCGTGCGGAAGGATTTGCTATCGACGAGTACTGTCTCCAAATTTTCTAATATGACATCAGCATTTAGTCGAATAGGATTTTTATTGCACAGTTCTGTTTTCTCAACATTCTTCATGCCTGCCGTATCCTAACGGAACTATCAATTCTATACTTTCGCCTCTAATTCTATCATGAACATGTACGTCCAAGTTTGGAAGATGATATTAGCATTTCCATATCATTGTAAATTCGAGGAGTTTTTTGATTTTTTTCATTTTAATATTTTTTTTTATTATTATCCACCCCTTGACCTTTCGGCGACCAGTAGGACAAAATGTCAATTCAATATTTGTAACGGCCTAATTTAATGAATCGCTAGAAAAAAATCTTCTAGATATGCATAAGGTATTCATTCAAAATTTGCCTACGGAATTTCTTCAGAACTTCTTCCAGCAATTCCTTTAAAACATTTTCCGGGAATTCTTCCGGAAGTTCCTGCAGGAATTTCTTCGAAAATGCCTTCATCTTTCCGAAAGTCTTTTAGTGTTGTTATTTATTTTTAGTTTTTTTTTCGATTCAAAAAATTCAAAAACAGTAACATCGCAAACAATTTCATTTTCAATAAATTTCAAAGGTTTTCCTGGGAGATCTACCGAACAAAAAAAAACTGGAGAAATCTCCGAAGGAAATTTCGGAGGTTTTTCGAATAATCTTTTGAAGAAGTCCCTGGAGGAATTTCCGAAGGAATTCTAGGCGGATTTTTTTTGTTTATTTAAGAAATAAAATTCTGGAGGAGTTCCCAAATAAATTTTTGTAGGCGTTTTGAAAAAAATTGTTTTGGGTTTAGTGCAGGAATTTCCAAATAAATTGTTGAAGGCATTCCCAAAAGAGAACCTGAATGGATTTTCAAAAATAAATCCTAAAGGAACTTAAAAAGAGTTTTTGAAGGTAAAATATTTCCCTAAAGAATTCCTTAAGGATTTTCCAGATGAATCCATGAAGGTATTTTTGAAGGATTTTTTGATGGAATTTCCGAAAGAATTGTTAAAGGAAATTACGAAGAAATTCCCAATAGAATTTCAGAGAAAATGCCTACTGGTATTTCTGATGTAATTCCTAGATTTCTTCAAGAACACCTTTGAAATTTTTCCCAGTAATTTATTCGCTATTTCCTCCAGAGATTTCTTTGAAGATTCGTCCAGGAATTCCCTAGGAAATTGCCTCAAAAAGACCTACAAAAACTCCTCCGGAAACGAATTCCAGAAAGTTCTTCGGAAATTCTTTCGGATATTCCTTAAAATTTACCTCAGGAATTACGTCAGAATTTCCTAATACGTGTAGGAAATTCTGACGTAATTGTTTAAGAAAACCATAGGAAATTTGTTAAGGTTCGTTCTTTTGGAAATTCCTTTAAAAATGTCGTAGGAAATTGCTTTAGGAATTTCTTCATAAAATCCTTTAGGAATTCTTTCGTAACTCCCTTAGAAATTCTTCCGGATGTACCTTCCGAAATTCGCAAATCGCTTTTGAAATATCGACGGAAAATATTTTAGAATTTCTCTAAAAATTCCTTCAGAAATTCATTTACAGATTCCTTCGGAAATATGTTTAGTCTTTGAAAGTTTGCTTAGAATTTTTTTCAGAAATTAATATGGAGGATTATTTTAGGAATTCCTCCGGATTTTTTTTAGGAAAAAAAACGTTGGAAATTTTTAAGAAATTCCTCTATCTTTTCACTCTTTTCCTGAAATTCCCATAGGAATTCTTTCAGAACTACCTTAAGTAATTCCTTGGGAATTTCTACGGGTAATCCTTTGAAAATTCTTCGGTAACTTAAGGAAGAAGTTCTTGGTCATTTCCCTCAGTAATTCTGTCTCAAACCTAGTAACATTTTGTTTTTATGCAGGTTTTATAACACTCTTGAAGAGTAAATTAAGGTCTTCAAGAGCGTTGTAAAACTTAAAATGTTACTTGGGAACATTCTCCATTTCTTTTGATTTTTCAGGAATCTCTTCAGAAGTTCATTCAAAGAAATTTCTTCAGAAATTGCTTTTGGGAACCATTCGGAAATTCTTCTAGGAATTCCCTAGAACATTTCTTCGAAATTTACTGAAAAGATTCTTTATTATTTTTCTGCGAGAATCCCTTCGGTTCCCTAATGTAAACTATTTTTGAAGTCGGTGCTTCCGGGCAAAATTATGAAATACCTATACATATAATAAGCAAGACCTGCGTGCCCAAACCTTTGTTCCTTATGACGAATAAACGAGTCTACTTTTAGCTAGGAAACAAGCTTGTGACTTGTGGGAAGTCCGTCGTGGGATAAATAGTGAAGTTGGCCAAGTTCGGACGAAGTATTTTTACACTAAGTTCTTTTGAAAATTACTTCAAAAATTTTGCCAGAAATGTCTTTATAAACTCTTTTCGCTATTTCCTCGGAGAGTCCTTTTTGAACCCCTTCGAAGATTTTTTCAGCAATTTCTTCGGAAATTGTTTTAGGATTTTTTTCGGAAAATATTTCATTCCTTAACAAATTTCTAAATGAAATCCTGAAAGAATATGTATAGGGCAGAATTTCTTATAGGGTTTTACAAAGGAATTTCCAATGCAACGCCAAAAAAAATCGTAGTTTCCTCCGGAAATCTCTTCAGGAACCCACCAAGAACTTTTTTTTGTCATATTTAACCAACTTTTAAGGAAAATATTCAATTTGGTAGGTCATCGTGCCCCAGTCTTACTCAGCGAGAGCTCATTTTAGTTATGTTGATCATCTATTGAGATTTGTGCATACAAGAACGCGAGGTGGGGAGTAAACTGTCCATTGTGGTTGTCATTAGTGGATTCCATCGTGAATGTTCCTTCCAGGGTCACAGCAGGTGAACGAACTGCAAATTCTCTAAATATACTAGATATGCAGCCGCTCAGACATTGCCCAATTATATATGTAACTCAAAGAATAGTAGTTAGAATTTTTCTGAAATTTAGATATATTGAGAAGTAAATCGACTGGACTTTATCAAAATCCTGAATTAGGAAAGCTTTTGGAAAAAATATTAACATAAAAAATATTAATATTGACACCGAAGTCTAATTCTCAATATTGCTCAAGGGTTACGAATAATGAAGCAGAATTCGTTGTTAAATTTTGATTCATCAAAATCAAAGAATAATAAAATAGTTTCAATTTAAATAACATTTTGAGGTACTTATTAGTGTCGCTGGTAATTTACTATGGAATGTGCTGTTTGATGATCGATCGAATATTACAATTTTAATCCACTGAAGTCGATTTTTATACGAGCGATTCGTACCGTGTGAATCAAAACCGCGTGAATTAAAAAATCCGCGTAAAAATTGATTTTTTTTAGCCATTGATTTTTTCATCCACGCCAGTTCACGCCGCCGCCGCCGCCGCCGATAAAAGCCAACGGCGCGCCGCCGTGACGCCGCCGCCGCCGGGGCAAAAGTGACCACCACGCCGCCGCCGCCGATTATATGACCGGCGCACAGGTCTAGCACACACATACACACACACACACACACACACACACACAGACATCACCTCAATTCGTCGAGCTGAGTCGATCGGTATATAACACTATGGGTCTCCGGGCCTTCTATAAAAAGTTTGTTTTTGGAGCGATCATATAGCCTTTACCGTATACTTAGTATACGAGAAAGGCAAAAATATGAGTGAGTGTATTTCAGCACGTTTTGCACACAAAAATAGTATTATGGCCATAATTTCTGATCCCGTAGTCCAATCTGTAGTCAAATTTTCAATAGCAAACAATAGGGTAGGATTCTGCGTCGAATGAAACTTGTTGCGAGTAATTCGGCCAATGCTAAGTTCCAAAAAGTATGTCTACAAAATACACATACACACACATACATACATACACTCATACAGACATCACCTCAATTCGTCGAGTTGTGTCCATTGGTATATAATACTATGGGCTTTCGAGCTTTATATCAAAAGTTCTATTTTGGAGAGATCATATAGCCTTCACGTTTAAGTATACGAGAAAGGCAAAACAAGCAATGATGATTGAAATTGAACCCGATGAGAGGTAAGCTCGCTTTCCATTCAACATTTTTTCCATAAGGTTACAGGTTATCTGTAAGATCAATAAGCGAAGGCTGGAATATTAGAATAAATATGACAGTTTTTTGTAAGCAACAAGCCTCATATGCTATAGAATAGTTGACAAAGCTAGAAGATCCTTATATGGAGCCGAGGGCTCTAGAGAATAAATGCCTGAAGGATAAAACAAAACTGTATGCTTGGTATTTGTTCCCGTTTGATCTTTCAGGCTTATGAACAATTAGAATATAATGTATTGAAAAATATGAACGTCCGAATGATTTTTGAGTCTGACTGAGGCGAAGATTTTAATTTTAAATTTAATTTTAAAAGTTTCCACCACGAAGGATTTGTTACCTCAACACCATTTCTACTGTTGGTGTTGTTCATAGTAAGGGTCGTTTAGCCAAAAGTCATTCGACCGAAAGCATGGTCTAACAACACATTTGGCCAAAAGGAACAGATGGCCAGATTGATCTTGTGGCCAAAGGAGTCGTTTGGCCGAAAATGCTGTTTGTCCAAAATGGACTTTTACCAGATAGGGCCCTGTCGTGACGGATTGGAATCCATCAGGCTAAGGGATTATAGCAGGCTTACCGGTGGTCCGATGGCAGAGGGCGGTCCCACCCGCTTGCTCACCATCGGAGCGTGGTTGCCTCCTCAACATCCTGGCTGGTCTGCTACCGGTGCTATCAGCGATATGTTCGCTTTCGCAATCGTTAACAAACTGAATAATCGGAGTCAGAAAACCAATGTTTATCATTATACCGAACATGTAGCGTTAGTAATGCCCACGCAATGTAGTAAACGTTCAGGTCAGCATACACTCATTCTCGTTCGATATTCGAAGATCACCACCAAATATTAATAGGCACTTTTGTTAATACAATTCGATTTACTCCACAATTTGATAATTTAATCGAACATTGTGTTCGACTGTATTATTTTTCCTTTTTCCTATGGTATACTACAGGCCCTATGGCCAAAATTGTCATTTCACGGGTCAAACTTTCGAAAATGTCGTTCGGCCGAACAGGTCATAGCTGTATGTATCGTTTTGTATGTCATTTTTTTTGCGCGTTTTTCTCTTTATCTTTATGAATCTTTATGTAAAAAATGAGTGTTCAGCGTCAAACCATTATGTTGTCTCTCGTCTTCACGTACATCCTACTGGAATAAGTGTTTTGTAAACCTAAAGTGATTGTTTTCTTTTAAATAATGTGTGCTTAATCCGTCAATAATGGATTCAATGGATGGTTGTATACACAGCAAATTATTTTGAAAAATCAACGACGTGTAAAATTGCAGGTTATCCCATCAAACGAATTAACCTTCGATATTCCATTTAATTTGATTGAATTTTACAAACAAGCACCATTTACATTTATTTCGATATAAAAGAAAAGTGGGATCGATTGAATGTTACGTTTATTTGCATGCTCCAAATATGTGCATGAAAATACATTTAAAATCACAACATATTTTTATCTGTGTACTATTTTCCCGAAAAACATTTCGCGGATTTTTTTTTCGCGGTACGGCTTTCCGCGGAATGTACCAAATCTCCGAAACACATTTCGCCGAATGCACATTTTTTTCGAAAGACATTTAAAGGAATGTTTCCTTTCACCGTAAATTATTCTGCGGAATGCCATTTGGCGGAATTCAGTTAGAATGATTGTTATTGAAATATTTTCCGATTTCTGCTTAATCTGCAATCCGGGTTGATTTTTTTTGGATTGTGATTTAAATAATGAAAAAAGGTAATGCTCTTTTTGAAAAACCATATCCGGTCGGTATAACGCAAAGTGAGAAAAGAATGCCGTCTTGAAATGAACACGTTTGCTCAGTATAAAGAAAAAAAAGAAGGTAGTCCTTTCTAAGAATTACCGGATCTGCTCAATATAAAGCAAAGGGAAAAGATAATGCCTTCTTTGGATGGATGCGTCTGCCCTAGAGATGGTCGGGTTTCGAATTTTGCAAACCCGAACCCGAACCGATCCCGATTTGTAAATTTCTTTTAAACTCGGACCCAACCAGAAACCGGATTATTTTTTTATCAAACCCGAAGCAAACCCGTTGGGTTCGGGTTCGATTCGGGTTTCAAAGCCTTAAACCCGACCACCTCTGCCGGTATAAGGCGAAAGGAGTTGATAATGTCTTCTTTAAAAGATCGCGTTTGTCCGGTACAAGTGAAGGGACGGGTAATGCCTCCTTAAAATGGAATAGCGTCTGCCCGGTGTAAGGTGCAATAAGCTGAAATTTTGTTTTTAAAGAACGCGTCTGGCCAGTATAAGGCGAAGGGAGGAGTAACTGCATCTTCCCGGTATAAGGTGAAAGGAGTTGGTAATGCCTTCTTGGAACAGATGCGTCGATCCGGTATAAGACGAAGGGAGGGTTTTTTTTCCTGTTCGGGTGTTCCACTGCGACCAATTATTAAATCTATTGTAGCGTAAGGGAGGGTTACGCCTTCTTTAACCCTTAAACTGTCGGGACGGATCTTGACATCTTTAAACAGATCGTTCTCAGACAATTTTCAACTAAAATGCAAGCGGTTAGAGGGAATAGTAGTTCCAGGAAGTAGATGGGTAAAATACTCAAGATGACCCTCCCTCTTGTAGAGGGGGGAGGTTTGAAGTTTGGCATTAGTCATTTTTGAGCAAATGTTCAGTATTTTGAAATTTTAAACGTCGTAACAGGTGTTTTAGTATAAATAATTGATGTTCAATGTGAATGGTTGACAACAATGGGCAAATAGACATAAATTGATGGCCATGATGAAGCGATGGCCTCGGAATTGGTTCCGGTTAATCGGAATTTCTGGTACAGAAGGCCGTCACAAAACTACATAACAAATTTGGCTTCCGACACCTCAATCCTCTCAGAATCTCATGAGTAATTTTTAAAATGCCTTAGTTTCTTGGTTGGGTAATACTGACCATTCATTGGCTATGGAAGAAGGTATGGAAACCCAGAAACAGATTAGGCTTCCGACACCTCAATTAAAATTTCGTTATATTTGAAACTGCCTCACTTTTTTTCAATTGACTAATCACTTGACTGATCATCCCCTCAAATTAAAGTTCTTACTACCGACCCAAATTATAAATGAACCAATAACGCTAAGAATGTTGGTGCTCGGATTAGATAAATAAATTAACAATTTCAAAGGTAACATATTTTTTCTCAAGGTTTCTTTTAACCCTCAAACTGACGGGACGAATCTTGACAACTTTAAACAGCTCGTTCTCGGTCAATTTTCAACTAAGATGCAAGTGGTTTCAATTGTGGTCAAGAGAAATAGTAGTTCCAGAAAGTAGATGGGTAAAATGCTCAAGATGACTCTCTGCATCTGCCCGGTATAAGGCGAAGGGAGGGGTAACGCCTTCTTTAAATTGATGCAACTGCCCGGTATAAGGCGAAGCAAGGAGTAACGCCTACTTTGAATGAATGGATCTGCCCTGTATAAGGCGAAAGGAGCTGATAATACCTTCCTTAAAAGAACGCGTCTGCCCGGTATAAGGCAAAGGAAGGAATAACGGCTTCTTTAAATGGATGCATCTGCCCGGTATAAGGCGAAAGGAGTTGGTACTGCCTTCTATGAGTAGATGCGTCTGTACGGTTTTCCGGTTCGACATTTTTAGGTATAAAAGTTTCAACGTGTTAGTCTTGTGTTATACGAATGCAAAACAAATGGTAACTTGGCTTAGAAACCTCGCAGGTAATAATTGTGGAAGTGCTTAACGAACACTAAGCCATTATTATTAGTATTCCGCGAAATGTTCAACCGCGAAAATGCATTCCGGGAAATAGTTTTCAGCGAAATGTTATACAATCCAATGGATACCCTACAATGTAGCAGATGCCTGCTTCGTATAAATCCAGCTGCTCGACAATTCAGAGCTCTTTGAGGATTACTATGTCTGCAGGCCCTTTTTTTGCAATTTTTCTGAATTTGTCATTTGCCCGAAAGGGTTAGTAGGCAGATGAAAGATTAATTTCGTCCAAATGCTTATTTGTCCGAAAGGGTCGTTTGGTCGAAATGATCATTTGGCCGAAAGCGTCATTCGGCCGAAAAGGACATTTGGCCGAATAAGTCATTTGGCCGAATAAGACGTTTGACCGAATAGGTAATTTGGCCTAATAGGACATTTGACCGAATAGGTAATTTGAAAAGTGAGAAAATAGGAGTGGTAAGAGAGACGTCTCAATTCTCATTCCTCATTTCTCACTTCTCACCCGAACGCTAAATGAAACACGGTGACCAAGACTTTCACCACATAACATATAGGCATCTTTGCCGTGGAATGTGGTTCTTCTATGATTTTGAAACGGTAGCGAACCTAGCGGTGAAAGTCTAACTTTACTGAACGATGATTATAAAGACAAAGCAGCAGCGCCTGCTTTGTTATCTTTCGAATTGTTCATACGAGAGCGCCGTTCATCGATTGTGGATGCACCAAGAGTAAACTTTGAAACTTGCAATTCGTTCTATGATGCCTGTTTTGCACTCGCACCCGGAAGCTCTACTAAGGGTATGCGATAACACACTATTTCCTAACGAAACGAAACGAAACGAAATTTAAAATGTGTATGTTGATTCGAAACGAAACGAAACGAAATATAAATTATTTCCGCAACTTCGAAACGATACGAAATCAAGGTCCATTCAATTCGAAATTTTACGAAACGAAACGAAATTTTATTTTTTTTTTCGCGGAATTTTTTTTGAATTGATTTTAAAGTTTACAAAATTGGTTCACACGCAATAAAGATGAATATCGCAATAAAATTTTGTATGAAAAACTGCAAGTGGGTTTTCTATTATCCTGGTCACTGTAGTAACAAAATAAGCAGTCTGAGATAAATCGCCGCTTCTTCGTTCACAATTGGCGAAAAGGCAATACCCCAGCATTAGTGCAGTTCCTAATTTCATTTTATTATCATATTTAGGATGTGATTCCTTCTTTAGAAGTAGACATTTTGCCTAGACTTGTAGATATAATGTCTTCAATGAAAGCAAAAACCTATCTAGGATCACTTAAAGTGATATTATCCAAATGATTCAATTTTTGAAATGAAGTCTGCGTCTGGAATGGGACAAAGAAATATGAGAAATATTCGTAAACAGTTTGTTTGGTATTAGACAAATATGAATGTATTTTTTTTGATAAATAGTATCCATCTTTCTGAAAATTGTCTAATATGTTAAATAGTCCCTTTTATGAACACAGCAAGAAATTTTGAAACTTCAACGACGTGTAAATTTGCAGCTAACCGCATCAAACGAATTAACATTCGATATTCAATTAAATTTGACTGAATTTTACAAGCAAGCACAGCTTAAATTTATTTCGATTTAAAAGAATAGTGAGATCGATTGAATTTTACGTTTATTTGCATGCTCCAAATATGTGCATGAAAATAAATTTAAAATCACAAAATAGTTTTATCTGTAAAAATTAATTACAGTATACCCCCGCTGATCCGACAAATGTATGGTCGGATCACAGATAACACACGCAAAAAAAAGCGTTCCCGAATTCGTGAACCAGCAAAAATACACCGTGATTTAATTCATGGATTCGGGAACACCAGTCACGTTTTCCACAACGTTCCAGAAAACGTGACTGTGTTCCCGAATCCGTGGCTGTTGTTCACGAAAAAAATACACCGTGAACTTGTTAGTTCACGAATTCATGAACGCTTTTTTTTGCGTGCAGATATTGAGGCTGGCATCCGATACGTGTGTAAATATCGGAAACCGTTAATTCAAATGTATTTAAAATTAGAACCGCGTTTGGCAATCGATTGGAGATGGCGCAAGGATCATTTTTATTGAAAACGCAGCCCGAATGCAGCTGTCAAATACATTGGCTGAATTCGACGGTTGCTAATCCGCTGCGTTTGTATGTACTGCCGCAATCAGTTGAGTAGAAGGCAGGAGTGGGCCAATGTATATCAATTCAAAAGTTTACACAGGATTTTCAATGAAATTTGTTCTAGCCTATATATCTGTTATCTGTGGCCGGACTAACGCGGTTTCTGTCGTTAATCCGACTGTCAAATCCGTATAAATGAACCAAAACAAAATCACAGCACAAATTAGAAAACTGACAGTATAATGTATTTAAATGGGTGTTGATTATTTTTATTCCGGAAAATTCCGAATTAGCGAGATCCGAACTAACGAGTCGTCGGATTAGCGAGGTCCGAATAAGCGGGGAGATACTGTATACAGAAAATCCTTTCATTAGTTAATGTGTGTGTGTGTGCGTCATCCTCTATCCCTCACCCAACCGGGGGTGTTGATTAAGTAGTACTACGAATAATTTGATCAGATCTCATGCTCCGTAATGGTGCCCTTTTTATTACGACAACTAGTACGACAAAAGGGAATCACATCTGAAGCAAGAAATGTTTCTTCAGGCTGTGGAGGGAAAGGGATGTACTAGTTGTTCATAACAGGTACAGCAAAACTTTACAAGGACGCCCTTATTCATACTAACTACTCAGGGAGTAGAAGGTCAAGAAGAGCCACCGTTGCTAACTAAAGCGTGAACCGGATACCTGGGACTCCCACAATATCCGCGGCAATAGCAACAAACGATGCCCTGTACGTATTTAGTGCATATTTTTTATAGATTGGTGAAGTAATGAGAGAAAGAAAAGTAAAGAACTGGAACGTGCTCACCAATTTAGTTTGTCCAAAAGAGCTTCAATTTTGAACAGCGAACACCAAAGATATACGAAGAGACCACATAATTTCCTAATGTCATTTAATTTTCTTCTCACTAATGTTTGATGTATTGTTCGGTAGCCATTACACTTTTGGCACGACGTCGAATGGTAGCACTATCACACATATTGGCACTAGATCAAACCGCAGAACATTTCGGGTAGCTGGTCCCTGGCCCTATCGAGGAATGTAGATCATTTCTAAAACGGATAAGCTGAAGGCCATGTGCTGATGTATTTGAATAAATTCCACAGAAATATTTTGTCATATACAGAAACAGACAAAAATTTGTGACAGCGAAATTATGTTGCACCCATTCACACGCGATGTCTACTTCGATCTTTTAGAAAATCCTTTCATTAGTTAATAATCTCAAATCCACGTTTTACAAAATTACCTTCTTTATGTAATACTTTTCCTATAGCCACCAACAATAATCGGAATTCAGAGTTTTACTATTTCTGGGGAACTGTACATTCTGGCAAATTACGTTCTGGCAATTGGTCAATTCTGGCATATGATCCATTCTGAGGAATGGGTTTCTGGTAAAAATCATTGTGGCAAATGCCATACAATCATTGAGCTAACTCAAAACCAGAAAATGATAGATAGTAGATAGAGAATTGTTAATAGCATACATTTGCTCGCTAGACGAATCCTCTACACCTTTCTAAAATCCACAAAATCGCAAAGTTTTTACGGCAGCAGTTTGCCAGGTATGAAGAAATAATGTTTCCTTTCTTATACAAAAACTTGTTACAAAAGGATATCATTTACTTCTAAATTCAACCTTTTTATATGAAGCTCGGAGAGTCTTATATACAGTAGACGTTCGATAACTGCAAGTCATTTAACTGCAATGCTTTTTAACTGCAATGCGATAGTTACAACAGTTTTGCAGTTATCGGACCGCTAAACTTCAAACTGATGTCAGACTCAATGACAGCTGCATTGCGCTGCACATTTAGATGCACTTTTATTGCATCTGACGTCGATTGACAACCGTTTGACGTCTAGAATGCGTTGCAGTTATCGAACGGCATTCGTTAACTGAAAAGTAAACATTTTGCAGTTATCGAACGGCTACTGTACAATCAACTCGACGAACCAAGTAATAGTCTGTTTGTCCTTGTTACATATGTTTGTGCGTATGAGGCATGTAAAAATCTTTGTCAAATTAATGAGTAATGGTATAAGCCGTTCACGCCCTTACAGTCAATTTGGGATTAGGAGAGGGAAATTAGTTTGACAATTACAAGAGACCGAGGAATGCTCTGCATCTCAGTGAGCGCCACCGTAAAGAAATCTTTAGTTTGTTGAAAAGGTAATTCATGTGAAGCCTTGGTAAGCGACTAAATATTTATAGTAAACGAAGTTTTTATGAAAACTTGAAGACAAAAACCGTGTTTCAAATCAATCTAACTTCGTTTAATCAATGTGCTTCCTTTAATAATAATGTTTTCATTGGGGCCTACTTAACTGTTAAGTGGTGCTTAGTGAACCGCCTAAAGCTGGTTTGAGACATAAGAGGTGAAGAAGTCGGCCGTTAATAAGAAAGAGGCGCTTTAAAAATAATTCACAAATTCCATAAGAATTCACGCCATGGCTTTGCCTCTTTGACAAAGTTGTACTGATCAGATTCGTATCTGATTACATTTATACTCTGAGCCTGACGTCTTAAATATTGAGGTAAAATAGTTAAAGATATTTTTCGTTTTCTGTTTGACATTTCTAACAAAACACTGAAGACGTTTTATAGATAAAAACTAAATACGTATTTGTCGACTCAGAATGGGATTATGCAGTAACCGTTAATATGAAAATTTGTATAAAGTTAAGTTTTAAAAGCAGCTTTATGATTTTGTTCAGCGGCGCAGCCAAAATTTTTGATAAAACAGTACCGTACGAGACAGTATGGTTTAAGTCTAAATTTGTTTCGAAATTCCGCGGAATTCCGTTAAGTTTCGTTAAAAGCTAATTTTTTCTAGCGAAATTTTTGTGATTTTACGAAACGAAACGAAATTAAGAAATCAGATTTCGCCACGCTCAGATTCCGCGAAATTCCGCGGAATTTCGTTTCGAACCACCTGAAACGAAATTTTTCGAAATACCGCATATGCTTAAGCTCTACCGAAAATGGTCACCGCACCCGAGGTGTGAAGACAAGGACAAAAAGACTTTCATCAAAGTAGGCACAAACAGGAGATTACATTGCTACATTACGGAGAAGGTGAGATATCAGAATAAAGAACCTGTCGCCAAGTAAGATAAGTCATCCATACAAACAGCGTTTCGAAAATCAGCCGCTGGATACTATTCGGATGCCATTTAAGCCGCACCTCCTGGTGCAAGCAAACATTTCAGCGAATACCCGAAGAGGAAAAATCTGCCAAGATGGGAACCTACATCCCAAAGCACTTCTTGTTTATTTTTCTTTCTCAAAAAAGGGAGATTTTTGCCTATATTATTATAATACACTAATTTTAATGTTTTGAAAACTCTTGCCTTCGGGCGTTTATCTTTAAATCTGAGTTTGTTTTAAATACTTTTTTATTGGAGAGATTAACAGCCCTAGCCAGGCTCATCTATTACCATCTGGGGTTATTTTGTTGGTTCTGAATAATGTGACGGCCTGTCAAAATTTTCTTATTATCTCTCGAGTCTTTTATTGACAGATCTATTGTGAAGGGGGGTCGCCTCATAAGCGAATGGTCATGGGTTCGATTCCCAGCCCCTCCACCAAACCCTTGCCAGTCGCCAGAAGTGCAGTCCGTACGGTGGCGTTTTGGGGAACGCGCATCACCGACACGGCTGCCTGATGACGACTGACAAAACTGTTCTTCTCGGAGGCATTCCTCCAACGTTCTTCAATTAATGGCAACCGAACAAAGCAACGATCACTGGATTCACCACATGGACAAATGAACACAATGGACTCACGATGATATGGACTGGCAACGACAACAATAACGAATTATGGACATCTAAAAATAGATTCTGTGTGGACTCTGTACAGCAGAGTACCACAGTAGATCACGGCACAGTAGCGGTTAAGAATACAGAGTGCCTACCAAATAAATATACGAATAAAAAAAAATCTATTGTAAACTTTGGTTTATATTTGGTATGTTTTTCTTTTAGAAATAAAGAATAAGAAGCCCCATACGGCGGTATTCATATTGTGGGGAAGGGCCGTTTGGCCGAAACTCATTCGGCCACAAGCCGTTTGGCCGAAACTCGTTCGGTCACAAGCCATTTGGCCGAACAAACCATTAGGCCGGAACCCATCTGGCCGCATAGGGCATAAGGCTGAATTCGGTTCATTAAGCCATGACTGAGAAGTGAGAAATAATGAGTGAGGCGCAGGCGTTGAAAGCGTGAGTGAAGCGGACGAGCCTTGATCTAATTCAATCATAGCATCCTATGCCAGTGAGTGAACGGCCTTGCTCACTCAGATGGATACCAAACAACGATTATAAGCGATAGTTGCTGCGTAAACAACGAGCAACAGAGTTCGCCAAGCCAAACTTGGTATGGTATCCAGGCAAGCTACGACTGGAGCATTTGTGTTACGCTTGCTCTACTAGAATAAAACCAAAATACATCAGGTATTTTGCTTTATACACTCTGCTTTCAAATTGCTGAGATGGAGGAGAGAAAGTATCAAAGCCTCCCATGCAGTGTATCAGAGTTCCATTCTCATAGCGGACTTAATTTTCCTAATGCTTGAAAAGATTTTTCTAACAGCGTGTGGTAACAAAACTCACTGTTAGGTTACCAAGTGATTTTCCTAGCTCAGTTGTCTCCCATTGGTGAGCGATAAGATCATTAAACATTGAATCAACGAACGCCAAATTTCAACGATCTAGAAAGCATCAGCGATTAGGCCCCAGCAGAGCATCAAGTTGGCATGAATTTAGTGGATTTTTACTCATGATCTGATTTTTTTTCAATGCCTGGTGAGGCGTGCGAAGTGGAATGGCTCACATCGCACTTATCACATTGAGGAGAAATTTCTCACTTCTCACTTCTTACTGTCAAAAGTGAGAAGAATGAGATGAGTATTGGGTCGTCTCTCTTATCACTTCACAATACTCACTTTTTACAATGAGAAGTAAGTTGTCCTATTTTTCACTTCACAATCATCATTTTTCACTTCTTATTTCTACTTCTCATTTCCACGTTTTCACAATGAGAAATGAGAAGTAAAGAGTCAGACGTCACTTCTTATTTCTCACTCCCTATTACTCACTTCTCACTGTATAAAGTGAGAAGTTCGGAGTAAAAGGCCTCACTCTTGCTCCTCATTTCCCACTTTTCATGGTTCTTTTTGCCACACGAGTATTAAGACTAAATTGCGTTTTTTGGCCTATCGACCTTCTTCTTCTTCTTCTTAATGGCATTACATCCCCACACTGGGACAGAGCCGCCTCGCAGCTTAGTGTTCATTAAGCACTTCCACAGTTATTAACTGCGAGGTTTCTAAGCCAGGTTACCATTTTTGCATTCGTATATCATGAGGCTAGCACGATGGTACTTTTATGCCCAGGGAAGTCGAGACAATTTCCAATCCGAAAATTGCCTAGACCGGCATCGGGAATCGAACCCAGCCACCCTCAGCATGGTCTTGCTTTGTAGCCGCGCGTCTAACCGCACGGCTAAGGAGGGCCCCTATCGACCTATTCGGCCAAATTACCGTTTCGGTCAAACGGCTTTTTCGGTCAAATTCGGCCGAATGACCTATTAGGCCGAATGACCTATTCGGCCTAATGATCTGTTTTTTTATTCCTTTCTTTATTTGTTAGGCACTCTGTGTTACTTAACCGCTACTGTGCCGAGATCTACTGTGGTATTTTGCTGTACAGAATCCACACAGAATCTATTTTTAGATTTCCATTACCATTATTGTTGTCGATGCCAGTCCATCTCGTCGTGAGTCCATTGTGTCCGTTTGTTCGGTTGCCATTTATCCGGATAACGTTGGAGGAATGCCTCCGAGAAGAACGAGTTGTCAGTCGTCATCAGGCAGCCGTGACGGTAAGGCTCGTACCCCACTGTCTGGGCTGCGGATCCGGTGACTGACGAGGGTTTGGTGGAGGGGCTGGGAATCGAGCCCATGACCATTCGCTTGTAAGGCGAACGTGTAGCCAACTACGCTACGGGACCCCCCATTCTAATGATCTGTTCATCCAAATGATATATTCGGCCAAACAACTTTCGACCCAGTGGCCTTCGGCCAAATGGCATTTGGTTTTTGGCTAAACGGCCTTTCCCCTCATATTTTATCCAAACATATTTAAAGATTTGCTATATTCAATTGAACATTTTAGAGGAATGTCGAAAGAAGACTATCAGGGTGGTCAACAGATGTTTTTTTCTTTTTTGTCTTTTCTGGTTGACTGATTTAAACAAAAGGACAAATTCTACTTCATCCGACTCTTCAATTCTTTATTTGAGTTATCTTTCAGATATCTAAACATTTACAAAAAGTTTTGGAGAATTATCATTTAAGTGCATAGGAGATGAGCCAGCCTAGGGCTGAAAATCTCCTTAATAAAGATAAAAAAATTAAGTGCATAGATTTTTAAACCATTTGAGCCATTAAGACTACTGAAGACATCAATAAATTCATATACAATCTTGAGAACATTCAATGTCGTCGAGTTAGAGCTCCTAATGTGATTTACTATATGAGTTTTATGTATCTAAAAATATTTTTTTATATTTGCTTCTCCGTAAAAACGTCGGAATTCTTGAGCCATAAGAAAGATTTTAAAGAAATTTTAACATTTCTTTTTTTGGCTTGCAATCGTGCGGTCAGCGAAACCATCTCAACTTTTCACCAATTATTTGAAGAATCCATGAAAAAAAAAATAATCCGATCTATTCACCCTTCAATTATTGTAGTTGCCCTTCTGCTCGACCTGGAACAATATTATATTCGCACCTTTGTCCTTTACAAACAAACATACATTTCTAGCAAGCCCAACCGCTCCAAATCCAATCCAATACACTTGCTGAGGGCCGTTCTACACCAGGCGATAACAAGTGTATCAATCGAGTTATGCTCGACCGTTGTATAACAAGGTTCCCACACCCAATTCTGCACCAAAGCCATCACCAACGTCATCAACGCAGTCATCGTCATCGGTAGCATCAAAATCAATGGCACTGCCATCCAGATTCCAGTAAAGGTGGTAGGCAATAATGGTTAAGAGCTTCTGTACTACTACATCGCCAGCAGCAGCATCATTATTGTCGTACGCTTCGATGCTACTTGAGAGTGTCGTCGGTCTGATTGAACACTTCACCTCATCTGGGTACGACCCTACGCTTCGGTTCCCTCTTTTCCCGAATCGGGATTGGTGATAGATGAACTGAAGAGCCACACAACAGTAGTCATTCCCGTAGAACCGAAGTTCTGTTGTCATCGAACGGGCGGCCCATCTTCAAACCAGTGCCCGATTTGCCGTTGACACATCCTCGGTGGGAATCACTTCTTCGAAGCTGGTCTGCGTACATCGCCGCATCGCATCGGGGGATAATTATGTGCCTACAGCACCAGTCCAGTCCTTTCCATCTCGTGTATTCGGTATCCCCTCATCGAGTTGGTCATCGGCATCACCGGGTCAAACCTCGAGGTAGGATTTTCGAATTGAGTAATTACGTGGATACGATCATTATCGCCATCGTCGTCGTTGTTGTGGCAGTCGTCGGTGTCGCCATCGTTCTTGGCATGAGCTGTAAGTAAGGACATTATTGGCCCAGTTGTTGTTTCAGAGGGTCTCGAGCGGAATGGAAAGCCATCATCTACCGGATCGATATTATGCACTGAATATACCAATTCTAAAAGCACTACTTTGAATGGCGTTATGAGATTTGACGCAGTAAAATATTTCTCGATGGTTGATGGTTTTCGGTATTTGGTTGACTGACATTAGTTCGACT
Source organism: Armigeres subalbatus (assembly GCF_024139115.2). Taxonomy (NCBI): domain Eukaryota; kingdom Metazoa; phylum Arthropoda; class Insecta; order Diptera; family Culicidae; genus Armigeres; species Armigeres subalbatus. The sequence continues at coordinate 388,887,888 of NC_085141.1, read as the reverse complement.
AGGTATAAGAACGAAAAGGAGCTTTTTTAATAGTTCACACAAAATAGCGAATAAAATGTTTCACATTCATTTCAATCTGAATACAGGGGGTTTGGTTGAATAAACATTAAGCTTAAAATATTGATCATAATATATTCAATTCGTTGTTCAGTGCCTATTGAAAGAGTGTCTTTTTTGTAGCTCAACATTAAAATCTAACTTTGAAAAAAAGTGCATATATTTGTTGAATGACGAACAAAGTTGAAAAATTTATTCTAGCTACGCATTTGCACAAACGTCCATGATGAAATGTTCTCCGATGTGATTTTGTTTAGAAACGGCATTTGACTAATGTCTCAGAGTTCTATCAACAATCCTTTCGACCAAAAAACATTCGACATTCGATACGACGTCGACATCGTAACCGCGCGACAAGGATATACGCTCGGTCGGCAAACGGAGGATGGTTATTGAATTTGATTGTGCGCCCGTAAATCAAGACGTTTGGCCCGGTACACACCTGCGAGCTCACCTCACGCAAAACGGCACATGAGAGGAGGAGAGCGCCTCATCCTTCCATGCAATCCAATGCCAGCACGGTTCCGCTCCAGATGCGGGGATACAATCCAATACGGTTTGAATTTGATTGCGTGCTTGCTGAAGGGTTTTCCAGCAGGAGGTGAACACTACCGCCAGAGCGATAGATATGTGTATGGAGAACCGGAGCCATAAAACCTTATGAATGCGTGTCTATGTCTCGAGGTGATTGATGGGTTTGATTTGAAGAAGATTCATGAGTCTGTGCGTGTGTCATCGTTACTGTCGTCCATCGTAACGCGCGTGGACTACGCATGGCGCTGTGCAGGAAATAGCGAATCTCAACGATTGTCCGTAAATTGATTGGGTTGTGCTGAGTGCTGACGATGTGAACCGAAAACTGGTCTGAAGGTGTCAACGCTGGAATCGATGTTTCGAGTATAACATGCTTATCATCGGGTAGAATCTTGAGTAGGGGAACATGAATAATATTGGATTATGGAGGATGTGGAACAATTTTATTGGTGTATATACTTTTGGAATATATGATGCGTTTAGCTTTAATATTCGATGCTTTATTCCATCAGGTGATTTACTTGTTTTGTGATATTTTTTACACATCAAAAACAATAAAAAGTATTAAAGACTATTATTCGATCGGAAATTAGGCCATCGAATGTCAATCGCTAAAGCGTCCTTCAACGCTCCATCCGCAACGTCATCGCTCATTCATTCAGTGGCCGTCACGAACGCATCGCAGGGCATCAAAATTAGAAATATTTTCTCATCAATTAGCGAAGAACCCCCACCATTGCGTCGAATGCCAACCAGAGTCCAATCATCGCACACCGCTACCGGTTCTCCAATCGACTCAACCGCCCATCCCAACCGACCCGCAATCGGGTTTAGACATTTTTCGACTTAATTAACTAGAATGCAAAATATTTTCGGATGTCGCTACCACCGCGGCACAGTATCGACCTTATAACCAGGGGTGACATTGCGCATCTCGAATCGAATCACTCGATTCGTACGTTTTTGCATTCGTTTCGAAAAAATTGCGGCATTATATATTTCGTTCGACTTCATTCAGTCGCAGTACAAGATTTCGAATGGTGCTGTACTAGCTCAATCGAGTATGTTCTGTCAAACGAAATGTAAACAGAGAGAATAAGAGATAGCTGTCTCCGTGTTTATCATGCCGCCCGCTGGAGAGACAACCTTCAGAAAGAGAATAAGAGTAATTCCATCTGCGTGTAGCATGTTGCCTGTTGGAAAGGCATCCTTCATGGCACGAATTGGCAGTTTATTTATAAACAAGCAAATCGTGCTCAATGACTATAAAACCAATATTATTTATTGAGCAGTTAAAACCGATTAAAACATTATGCCGATTGCCGATACGACATGTTTTATAAATTGAGATATAGTTACGACACAAATTATAAGTTATAATAAACTAGTCGACCCGGCAGACATTGTCCTGCATAGTAGGCGAAAATGCGCGTTGTGAACTGCCTATGCGAAATATCCATACAAATCTTAATTTTAGTTTTTCACGATTTACTCAACCTTACTCGCGATTTTACCATGGGCAAATATCATATAAACCCGTCGGAAACGATAACGAATATATCTGCTGAAGGAATGTAGAAAATCCATCCAGCCGTTTTTGAGTTATGGGGATACGACCATTTCATTTTTATTATATAGAAGATTATAAGCAACTCGGCCGTACGAAAACCATTTTGTTTTTGTTAAATGTCTTGGCTATGCATGGCTTTTCTAAAGCATTTGTTGAGTTTGATTGCTCTAATTGTAATCAAGTGTCGGTCTTCCACCGTCATTAGTCGTCTGAGTACACGTGACCGCATGCGTAGAGCAATCAAACTCATCAAATGCTTTAGCATTTATTATATTTATTCGAGTTTATGCCACATATCCAATTTTGAGCTAAATAATTTCAAGCTAAAAAAGGATTCGATAGTAAATTACTTTGATGTTTCCATGTGTTTTAGTTAGATTGGGTCATCTCTTGCGTGTTTTTTTATTTTACTCAATTATTTTTACGTAGATTTTGGAATATATACGTTTTTACGCAGATTTTCCCCATAGATTTTTCACGCGGTTTATCGAAATTGTCAAGAAATACGTAAAAACAGCAAAAAAAAAGATTTAAGTTGAAGTCGTTTTAACGAGGATTTCGGGATAATTAGAGATTGCATATTGTCTGGAAACTATAAAAGTAGGTATACTAATGACATTCTTTCCTTCAAGATACAATAATAAAACATTTATACTCTTCCCGTAGAAAAATAATAACAAATATAATGAAAAACTTTCAGCAAGAAATGACTATCGAACAACATTCGAAAGTTATAAAGGTGACGAGTGATTTTCATTCGACTTGAGTCGTTTTTCAGTGTGCTATCGAGTCTCCATAATGCCAAAACATCTCGTTATTCTTGTACCTCCTCGAGCATACTCGAACGATGAGTCGTTTTCGAGATCGAATCGAAAGCCGTAATGCCAAACATGTTCGACTCGATAGAATTTCGTTCGAATCGAGATGCACAATGCCACCCCAGGCCACCAAGCTCTCTGCTGGCAGTCGAGCTAACACGCAACTACTGCAGTACCCACCGGTCCGGTGCGGGTTTAGTATGGATCCGCACAAAAACACGCAACGGGGGGTAACCCGAATGTTATTTTTCAATCGTCTACAACAGCAGCAGCGGCGTCGACGAGACACATCACCATCGCCATCGCTAGTCGCCTTTGATCCGGGCCCGTTGAATCCTTCCTATGTGGTCTGGATTCGCATTGGACGAACCGATCCGGGAATCATAAAAATGTCGGTTCACATTGACACACTGAAACGCGCACACACATACGCGCGCGCTCTCCGCGGTCGTGTAGTGCAAATGACTGTCTAGTTCAAAGCAGATGGGGGCTCCTCGACAGCAACGACCGGTTCATCAACGCCGCACTGTGGAGGGATTGCGACAAAGAGAGGAGGCCAAAAATGGTGTTGCGATTATTTTGAATTGTATAACTGACGAAATCAATAACAAAGTGCTGACAAAGTAGAAGATCGATGAAACAAACAACAAATTCACTAGAACTTTGTCAAACTTAATCTGATGAGAAATACGATGGAATAAAAACCTTGCTATTGTTAGGATCATCAGATACAGGAATCAACGATCGACTTCTGAGTATGGCTTCAATGCACTAGAAAGGTAGCTGTCACTCAGAATTGAAAATTTCTCAAGCGTCAATAGATCGAAACAGTCAAGCGTCAATAGACCAACACAAAAAGTTGTAAGTAAGTTTGAGGATATTCTTCACAAGTCTGTAGCTTCTACGAGAATTCAGTCAAGATTCCAAGGAATTTCATTCGGGAAATTCATCTAAATATTCAAATGAAATTTATCAATATTTCCAGCATGAATTGAAATGAATTTCCAGAAGAAAATCATCTTAATTTCCAAGACCAATTCATCCGAATTTCAAAGGGCGAATCATTTGAATTTCTAAAGGAAGTTCATCCCATTTCAAAGGAAATTCATATGAGTTTCCAAGAGCAATTCATCGGTATTTACAAGGGAAATTCATGCGAATTTCGATGAATTTCATATGAAAATCTGGATGAATTTCCGGTGGGAATTCAGATGAAATTCCTTGGAAATTCGGATGAATTTCCGTTGGAAATTCGAATGAATTTCCGTTGGAAATTCGAATGAATTTCCGTTGGAAATTCGAATGAATTTCCGTTGGAAATTCGAATGAATTTCCGTTGGAAATTCGGAGGAATGGATAAATTTTCGTAGGAAATTCGAATGAATTTCCGTTGGAAATTCGAATGAATTTCCGTTGGAAATTCGAATGAATTTCCGTTGGAAATTCGAATGAATTTCCGCTGGAAATTCGAATGAATTTCCGCTGGAAATTCGAATGAATTTCCGCTGGAAATTCGAATGAATTTCCGCTGGAAATTCGAATGAATTTCCGCTGGAAATTCGAATGAATTTCCGCTGGAAATTCGAATGAATTAATTGATAAATAAATTTCCAGAAGAAAATCATCTTAATTTCCAAGACCAATTCATCTGAATTTCAAAGGGCGAATCATTTGAATTTCTAAAGGAAGTTCATCCCAATTTCCGAAGGAAATTCATATGAGTTTCCGGTATTTACAAGGGAAATTCATGGGAATTTCGATGAATTTCATATGAAAATCTGGATGAATTTCCATTGGAAATTCGAATGAATTTCCTTGGAAATTCGATTGAATTTCCGTTGGAAATTCGATTGAATTTCCGTTGGAAATTCGAATGAATTTCCGTTGGAAATTCGAATGAATTTCCGTTGGAAATTCGAATGAATTTCCGTTGGAAATTCGAATGAATTTCCGTTGGAAATTCGAATGAATGTCCGTTGGAAATTCGAATGAATTTCCGTTGGAAATTCGAATGAATTTCCGTTGGAAATTCAAATGAATTTCCGTTGGAAATTCAAATGAATTTCCGTTGGAAATTCAAATGAATTTTCGCTGGAAATTCGAATGAATTTCCGCTGGAAATTTGAATGAATTTCCGCTGGAAATTCGAATGAATTTCCGCTGGAAATTCGAATGAATTTCCGCTGGAAATTCGAATGAATTTCCGCTGGAAATTCGAATGAATTTCCGCTGGAAATTCGAATGAATTTCCGCTGGAAATTCGAATGAATTTCCGCTGAAAATTCGAATGAATTTCCGCTGGAAATTCGAATGAATTTCCCCTGGAAATTCGAATTAATTTCCCCTGGAAATTCGAAAGAATTTCCCCTGGGAATTCGAATGAATTTCCGCTGGAAATTCGAATGAATTTCCGCTGGAAATTCGAATGAATTTCCGCTGGAAATTCGAATGAATTTCCGCTGGAAATTCGAATGAATTTCCGCTGGAAATTCGAATGAATTTCCGCTGGAAATTCGAATGAATTTCCGCCGGAAATTCGAATGAATTTCCGCTGGAATTTCGAATGAATTTCCTGTGAAAAATCGATTGAATTTCCTGTGGAAAATCGATTGAGTTTCCGTTGGAAATTGATTGAATTTCCGTTGGAAATTCGATTGAATTTCCGTTGGAAATTCGATTGAATTTCCGTTGAATTCGATTGAATTTCCGTTGGAAATTCGAATGAATTTCCGTTGAAATTGAATGAATTTCCGTTGGAAATTCGAATGAATTTCCGTTGAAATTGAATGAATTTCCGTTGGAAATTGAATGAATTTCCGTTGGAAATTCGAATGAATTTCCGTTGGAAATTCGAATGAATTTCCGTTGGAAATTGAATGAATTTCCGTTGGAAATTGAATGAATTTCCGTTGAAATTGAATGAATTTCCGTTGGAAATTCGAATGAATTTCCGTTTGAAATTCGAATGAATTTCCGTTGGAAATTGAATGAATTTCCGTTGAAATTCGAATGAATTTCCGTTGGAAATTGAATGAATTTCCGTTGGAAATTCGAATGAATTTCCGTTGAAATTGAATGAATTTCCGTTGAAATTCGAATGAATTTCCGTTGAAATTCGAATGAATTTCCGTTGGAAATTGAATGAATTTCCGTTGGAAATTGAATGAATTTCCGTTGGAAATTGAATGAATTTCCGTTGAAATTCGAATGAATTTCCGTTGGAAATTGAATGAATTTCCGTTGAAATTGAATGAATTTCCGTTGGAAATTCGAATGACTTTCCGTTGGAAATTGAATGAATTTCCGTTGGAAATTCGAATGAATTTCCGTTGGAAATTGAATGAATTTCCGTTGAAATTCGAATGAATTTCCTTTGAATTTTCGAATTCGAATGAATTTTCAGTTGAATTCGAATGAATTTCCGTTGGAATTGAATGAATTTCCGTTGGAAATTGAATGAATTTCCGTTGGAAATTGAAATGAATTTCCGTTGAAATTGAATGAATTTCCGTTGGAAATTGAATGAATTTCCGTTGGAAATTGAATGAATTTCCGTTGGAAATTGAATGAATTTCCGTTGAAATTCGAATGAATTTCCGTTGGAAATTCGAATGAATTTCCGTTGAAATTGAATGAATTTCCGTTGAAATTGAATGAATTTCCGTTGGAAATTGAATGAATTTCCGTTGGAAATTCGAATGAATTTCCGTTGGAAATCGAATGAATTTCCGTTGGAAATTGAATGAATTTCCGTTGAAATTGAATGAATTTCCGTTGGAAATTGAATGAATTTCCGTTGAAATTGAATGAATTTCCGTTGAAATTCGAATGAATTTCCGTTGGAAATTCGAATGAATTTCCGTTGGAAATTCGAATGAATTTCCGTTGGAAATTTGAATGAATTTCCGCTGGAAATTCGAATGAATTTCCGCTGGTAATTCGAATGAATTTCCGCTGGAAATTCGAATGAATTTCCGCTGGAAATTCGAATGAATTTCCGCTGGAAATTCGAATGAGTTTTCGCTGGAAATTCGAATGAATTTCCGTTGGAAATTCGAATAAATTTCCGTTGGAAATTCGAATGAATTTCCGTTGAAAATTCGAATGAATTTCCGTTGGAAATTCGAATGAATTTCCGTTGGAAATTGAATGAATTTCCGTTGGAAATTGAATGAATTTCCGTTGGAAATTCGCATGAATTTCCGTTGAAATTCGCATGAATTTCCGTTGAAATTGCATGAATTTCCGTTGAAATTCGCATGAATTTCCGTTGGAAATTGCATGAATTTCCGTTGAAATTCGCATGAATTTCCGTTGAAATTCGCATGAATTTCCGTTGAATTCGCATGAATTTCCGTTGAAATTGCATGAATTTCCGTTGAAATTCGCATGAATTTCCGTTGAATTCGCATGAATTTCCGTTGGAAATTCGCATGTATTTTGTTGAATTGAATGAATTTCCCTTGGAAAGTCGAATGAATTTCCCTTGGAAATTTGAATGAATTTCCCTTGGAAATTCGAATGAATTTCCCTTGGAAATTCGAATGAATTTCCCTTGGAAATTCGAATGAATTTCAGTTGGAAATTTGAATGAAATTCCGTTAGAAATTTGAATGAAATTCCGTTAGAAATTTGAATCAAACTCCGTTAGAAATTTGAATGAAAATCCGTAAGAAATTTGAATGAAATTCCGTTAGAAATTCGAGTGAATTTCTGATGGAAATTCAAATGAATTTCCGTTGAAAATTCGAATGAATTTCCGTTGAAAATTCGAATGAATTTCCGTTGAAAATTCGAATGAATTTCCGTTGGAAACTCGAATGAATTTCCGTTGGAAACTCGAATGAATTTCCGTTGGAAATTCAAATGAATTTCCGTTGGAAATTCGAATGAATTTAAGTTGGAAATTCGAATGAATTTCCGCTGGCAATTCGAATGAATTTCCGCTGGAAATTCGAATGAATTTCCGCTGGAAATTCGAATGAATTTCCGCTGGAAATTCGAATGAGTTTCCGCTGGAAATTCGAATGAATTTCCGCTGGAAATTCGAATGAATTTCCGCTGGAAATTCAAATGAATTTCCGCTGAAATTCGAATGAATTTCCGCTGGAAATTCGAATGAATTTCCGCTGGAAATTGAATGAATTTCCGCTGGAAATTCGAATGAATTTCCGCTGGAAATTGAATGAATTTCCGCTGAAATTGAATGAATTTCGCTGAATTGAATGAATTTCCGCTGGAAATTCGAATGAATTTCCGTTGAAATTGAATGAATTTCCGTTGGAAATTCGAATGAATTTCGTTGGAAATTCGAATGAATTTCCGTTGGAAATTCGAATAATTTCCGTTGGAAATTCGAATGAATTTCCGTTGGAAATTGATGATTATGAATTTCCGTTGAAATTGAATGAATTTCCGTTGGAAATTTAATGAATTTCCGTTGGAAATTGAATGAATTTCCGTTGGAAATTCGAATGAATTTCCGTTGGAAATTCGAATGAATTTCCGTTGGAATTGGAAATTTCGTTGAAATTGAATGAATTTCCGTTGGAAATTCGAATGAATTTCCGTTGGAAATTCGAATGAATTTCCGTTGGAAGTCGAATGAATTTCCGTTGGAAATTCGAATAATTTCCGTTGAATTGAATGAATCGTTGGAAATTGGAATGAATTTCGTTGAAATTCGAATGAATTTCCGTTGAAATTCGAAATGAATTTCCGTTGGAAATTCGAATGAATTTCCGTTGAATTAGAATTTCCGTTGAAGTCGAATGAATTTCGTTGGAAATTCGAATGAATTTCCGTTGGAAATCAGATGAATTTCCGTTGGAAATTCGAATGAATTTCCGTTGAAGTCGAATGAATTTCCGTTGGAAGTCGAATGAATTTCCGTTGAAATTCGAATGAATTTCCGTTGGAAATTGAATGAATTTCCGTTGGAAATTCAGAATGGAATTTCCGTTGAAATTCGAATGAATTTCCGTTGGAAATTCGAATGAATTTCCGTTGGAAATTCAGATGAATTTCCGTTGAAATTCGAATGAATTTCGTTGGAATTCGAATGAATTTCCGTTGGAAATTCGAATGAATTTCCGTTGGAAATTGAAATAATTTCCGTTGGAAATTCGAATGAATTTCCGTTGGAATTCAGATGAATTTCCGTTGAAATTGAATGAATTTCCGTTGGAAATTGAATGAATTTCCGTTGGAAATTAAATGAATTTCCGTTGGAAATTCGAATGAATTTCGTTGGAATTCAGTGAATTTCCGTTGAAATTCGAATGAATTTCCGTTGGAAATTCGAATGAATTTCCGTTGGAAATTGTTGAAATTTCCGTTGGAAATTCATGAATTTCGTTGAAATTCCAATGAATTTCCGTTGGAAATTCAATGAATTTCCGTTGGAAATTCGAATGAATTTCCGTTGGAAATTGAAATGAATTTCCGTTGAAATTCGGAATAATTCCGTTGGAAATTCAATGAATTTCCGTTGGAAATTCAATGAATTCCGCTGGAAATTCAGATAATTTCCGCTTAAATTGAATAATTTCGTTGGAAAATGAATTTCCGTTGGAAATTCGAATGAATTTCCGTTGGAAATTCAATGAATTTCCGTTGAAATTGAAATTTCCGCTGAAATTCAATGAATTTCCGTTGAAAGTCGAATGAATTTCCAACGGAAGTCATGAATTTCCGTTGAAATTCGAATGAATTTCCGTTGGAAATTATGAATTTCCGTTGGAAATTCGCATGAATTTCCGTTGAAATTCGAATAATTTCAACGTTGAAATTCGCATGAATTTCCGTTGGAATTATCGAATTTCCGTTGAAATTCGTAATTTCCGTTGAAAAGATGAATTTCGTTGGAATACGAATTTCCGTTGAAATTCGAATGAATTTCCGTTGGAATTCGAATGAATTTCCGTTGGAAATTGCATGAATTTCCGTTGGAAATTCGAATGAATTTCCGCTGGAAATTCGCATGAATTTCCGCTGGAAATTGAAATGAATTTCGTTGAAGAATCGAATGAATTTCCGCTGGAAATTATCAATTTCCGTTGGAAATTGAATGAATTTCCGTTGAAATTGATGAATTTCCGTTGAAATTGATTGAATTTCCGCTGGAAATTGAATGAATTTCCGCTGGAAATTCAGATAATTTCCGTTAGAAATTTCGAATGAATTCCGCTGGAAATTCGAATAATTTCCGTTGGAAATTCGAATGAATTTCCGTTAAATTCGAATGAATTTCCGCTGAAATTCAGATGAATTTCCGTTGGAAATTCGAATGAATTTCGTTGGAAATTCGAATGAATTTCTAATTAATGACCTTTGGAAATTGAATGAATTTCCGCTGGAAATTCAAATGAATTTCCGCTGGAAATTCGAATGAATTTCCGCTGGAAATTCGAATGAATTTCCGCTGGAAATTCGAATGAATTTCGCTGAAATTCAGATGAATTTCGCTGAAATTCAGAATGAGTTTCCGCTGGAAATTCAGATGAATTTCCGCTGAAATTGAATTCCGCTGGAAATTCGAATGAATTCCGCTGGAAATTCGAATGAATTTCCGCTGAATTCAGATGAATTCTGCTGAATTGATAATTTCCGCTGGAAATTCGAATGAATTTCCGCAGGAAATTCGAATATATTTCCGCTGGAAATTCGAATGAATTTCCGCTGAAATTGAATGAATTTCCGCTGAATTGAATGAATTTCCGCTGAAATTGAAATGAATTTCCGCTGAAATTGAATGAATTTCCGCTGAAATTGAATGAATTTCCGCTGGAAATTCGAAATGAATTTCCGCTGGAAATTGAATGAATTTCCGCTGGAAATTCGAATGAATTTCCGCTGGAAATTGAATGAATTTCCGCTGGAAATTCGAATGAATTTCCGCTGGAAATTGAATGAATTTCCGATGGAAATTGAATGAATTTCCGCTGGAAATTCGAATGAATTTCCGCTGGAAATTGAATGAATTTCCGTTGGAAATTCGAATAAATTTCCGTTGAAAGTCGAATGAATTTCCGTTGAAATTGAATGAATTTCCGTTGGAAATTGAATGAATTTCCGTTGAAATTGAATGAATTTCCGTTGGAAATTCGAATGAATTTCCGTTGAAATTCGAATGAACTTCCGTTGAAATTCGAATGAATTTCCGTTGAAATTGAATGAATTTCCATTGAAATTGAATGAATTTCCATTGAAATTGGAATGAATTTCCGTTGAAATTCGAATGAATTTCCGTTGAAATTGAATGAATTTCCGTTGGAAATTGAATGAATTTCCGTTGAAATTGAAATGAATTTCCGTTGAAATTGAATGAATTTCCGTTGGAAATTCGAATGAATTTCCGTTGAAATTGAATGAATTTCCGTTGGAAATTCGAATGAATTTCCGTTGAAATTCGAATGAATTTCCGTTGGAAATTGAATGAATTTCCGTTGGAAATTGAATGAATTTCCGTTGAATTGAATGAATTTCCGTTGGAAATTGAATGAATTTCCGTTGGAAATTGAATGAATTTCCGTTGGAAATTCGAATGAATTTCCGTTGGAAATTGAATGAATTTCCGTTGAAATTGAATGAATTTCCGTTGGAAATTCGAATGAATTTCCGTTGGAAATTCGAATGAATTTCCGTTGGAAATTCGAATGAATTTCCGTTGGAAATTCGAATGAATTTCCGTTGGAAATTCAAATGAATTTCCGTTGGAAATTCAAATGAATTTCCGTTGGAAATTCAAATGAATTTCCGTTCGAATGAATTTCCGTTGGAAATTTCAATGAATTTCTGTTGGACATTAGAATGATTTTCCGTTGGAAATTTCAATGAATTTCCGTTGGAAATTCGAATGAATTTCCGTTGGAAATTCCAAGAAATTTCTGTTGGAAATTCCAATGAATTTCCGTTCGAAATTCCAATGAATTTCCGTTGGAAATTCCAATGAATTTCCGTTGGAAATTCCAATGAATTTCCGTTGGAAATTCCAATGAATTTCCGTTGGAAATCCCAATGAATTTCCGTTGGAAATTCCAATGAATTTCCGTTGGAAATTCCAATAAATTTCCGTTGGAAATTCCAATGAAATTCAACGGAATTTCATTCGAATTTCCAACGAAAATTCATCCGAATTGCCAACGGAAATTCATGAGAATTTACATAGGAAATTTATTCGAATTTCAAAAGGAAATTCATCCGAATTTCCAATGGAATTTCATCTGACATTCCAACGGAAATTCATCCGACTCTCCAACGGAAATTCATTCGAATTTCCAACGGAAATTCAATCGAATTTCCAACGGAAATTCATTCGAATGAATTTCCGCTGGAAATTCGAATGAATTTCCGTTGGAAATTTGAATGAATTTCCGCTGAAATTGAATGAATTTCCGCTGGAAATTGAATGAATTTCCGCTGGAAATTCGAATGAATTTCCGCTGGAAATTTGAATGAATTTCCGTTGAAATTGAATGAATTTCCGCTGGAAATTGAATGAATTTCCGCTGAATGCGAATGAATTTCCGCTGGAAATTCGAATGAATTTCCGCTGGAAATTGAATGAATTTCCGCTGGAAATTGAATGAATTTCCGCTGGAAATTGAATGAATTTCCGCTGGAAATTCGAATGTACTTCCGCTGGAAATTCGAATGAATTTCCGCTGAATTGAATGAATTTCCGCTGAATTGAATGAATTTCCGCTGGAAATTGAATGAATTTCCGCTGGAAATTCGAATGAATTTCCGCTGAAATTGAATGAATTTCCGCTGGAAATTCGAATGAATTTCCGCTGGAAATTGAAATGAATTTCCGCTGGAAATTCGAATGAATTTCCGCTGGAAATTGAATGAATTTCCGCTGAATTGAAATGAATTTCCGCTGAAATTGAATGAATTTCCGCTGAAATTGAATGAATTTCCGTTGAAATTCGAATGAATTTCCGCTGGAAATTGAATGAATTTCCGCTGGAAATTGAATGAATTTCCGCTGGAAATTGAATGAATTTCCGCTGGAAATTCGAATGAATTTCCGCTGAAATTGAATGAATTTCCGCTGAAATTCGAATGAATTTCCGCTGGAAATTCGAATGAATTTCCGCTGGAAATTGAATGAATTTCCGCTGAAATTCGAATGAATTTCCGCTGGAAATTCGAATGAATTTCCGCTGGAAATTGAATGAATTTCCGCTGGAAATTCGAATGAATTTCCGCTGAAATTCGAATGAATTTCCGCTGGAAATTCGAATGAATTACCGCTGGAAATTCGAATGAATTTCCGTTGGAAATTCGAATGAATTTCCGTTGGAAATTCGAATGAATTTCCGCTGGAAAATCGAATGAATTTCCGCTGGAAATTGGAATGAATTTCCGCTGGAAATTGGAATGAATTTCCGCTGGAAATTCGAATGAATTTCCGCTAGAAATTCGAATGAATTTCCGCTGGAAATTCGAATGAATTTCCGCTGGAAATTCGAATGAATTTCCGCTGGAAATTCGAATGGATTTCCGCTGGAAATTCGAATGAATTTCCGCTGGAAATTCGAATGAATTTCCGCTGGAAATTCGAATGAATTTTTCGTTGGACATTCGCATGAATTTCCGTTGGAAATTCGAATGAATTTCCGTTGTAAATTTGAATGAATTCCTGTTGGAAATTTGAATAAATTTCCGTTGAAAATTTGATTTCATTTCCGTTGGAAATTCCAATGAATTTCCGTTGGAAATTTGATTTCATTTCCGTTGGATATTCGTATGATTTTCCGTTGGAAACTCGAATGAATTTCCGTTGGAAACTCGAATGAATTTCCGTTGGAAATTCGAATGAATTTCCGTTGGAAATTCCAATGAATTTCCGTTGGAAATTCCAATGAATTTCCGTTGGAAATTCCAATGAATTTCCGTTGGAAATTCCAATGAATTTCCGTTGGAAATTCCAATGAATTTCCGTTGGAAATTCCAATGAATTTCCGTTGGAAATTCCAATGAATTTCCGTTGGAAATTCCAATGAATTTCCGTTGGAAATTCCAATGAATTTCCGTTGGAAATTCCAATGTATTTCTGTTGGAAATTCCAATGTATTTCCGTTGGAAATTCCAATGAAATTCAACGGAATTTCATTCGAATTTCCAACGAAAATTCATCCGAATTTCCAACGGAAATTCATCCGAATTTCCAACGGAAATTCATCCGAATTTCTTAAGAAAATTAATCAGAATTTACATAGGAAATTTATTCGAATTTCAAAAGGAAATTCATCCGAATTTCCAATGGAATTTCATCTGACATTCCAACGGAAATTCATCCGACTCTCCAACGGAAATTCATCCGAGTTTCCAACGGAAACTCATCCGAATTTCCAATAGAAATTCATCCTTATTTCCAACGGAAATTTCCTAGACTGGACCGGAAATCGAACCCAGCCACCTTCAGCATGGTCTTGCTTTGTAGCCGCACCTTTTACCACACGGCTAAAGAAGACCCCTGCTACAGAAGGAGGAACAACATGGTCCATACTGAACGATATTCTGGTTGAAGTCCTGATCCTCACGTTCAGTAGCCATGTTTGCATTGCTGCTCCGAATTGTTTGCATTGCTTATAGGCTTCTTCTTCTTATATTTTACCTGCTGATTTTGCATGGGTTTGTATGGCATCGAACTCTCCACTACCATAACATATGTTTTCACCTAGAAAGCATTTAATAGAAACCTCCTTTTCAAAGACCGCCGAATTCGGTGTTCCATTGCCAACATTCAGCGAAAAGCCTTATGTAATCTCGCCCTCGCCCTCCAAAACTCAAAAGAATTGACTGATATCTTATAATATTTGTTAGGTAAAATGTTCACGCATTTTTGGAAGATTCGGGAACGGATTAATTCAGCTGAAGTACACAATCTCAAAACGGTTTATTTGATTTGGAAGCAAGAGTCGAACCTGTTTTATTTTGAATCTTACAGCGTTCCCAAACAAATCAACAAAATCGTTAGTCATTATGAAGAAATGATATTTTAACCAACCGGTGTCCCACAGTGCACTTGTTCGATTGGGAAAAATCTGAACAATAAATTAATTTGCGACTTTTTTTTCCTTCTGCGTGATAACCAGACATCATTTGTTCCCTGATGAATATGTACGCGCGCCTTCCTCTGACGGAATTCTGTTTTTTTTTTTTCATGGATGAGGGACATATGGTATCACGGGTTTTACGCGTTTAAATGCTCCCAGAGATCGTCCTACGAATGGCCACGTTATCATCGTCATCGCCACGCCGTTGCGACGGTGCTGCTGCTGCTGCTGCTGCTGTGTGGTAGCCCGCAGATGCGGAATTAGTCACTGAAATTTTCATTAGATTAGGTGATACGTGAGTTGCAGCCGATGAGATTTGGGCATGCGAACTAGAGTGTGATATTTGCATTGCGATGCGAACAAAAATGTATGAATAATAAATGCATCATCATCCAAACGAAGTTTGGTGTCCCACGGTTAGACAAATGATCCAGAAATGATTTTCGTTCACCTGGGTATTATTAAGCGCATTTTTTTTTTGGACTTAATAGTAGATGCTTACTTGATCTCGTCAGAAAACACATGTTCTCATCTGAATCACTCAACAACGCAAACAAAAATACGAAAACAGTAACTCTCCCAGTGACTCATTTCCTTTTACACATTGCGTCCATGTGCCGCCAACCGCCGGCCGCAAAAGTGAGGAAAAATCGTAAATCATAATCATCATCGCCAACTCTTCGAAACGACTGATACGAGTTAACTGGCGCTGTTTGCGGGATGGCCGCCTGGCTCCGAAATGCTAAGCATTTTTCGGTGGCAGTTTATACTTTTTTACGACGCATTCCCGTGGCTTGTTGTTATAGTTTAACATTTTATTTTCCCACTTACCGATGACTGTGACAAATTCTACCACTCACTCCGCGCCAGAATCCCAACTTGTCAACAAGTGCTGTTAACCGTATTTTTTTTTTGTTCATTCTCGACGACCACTTGCCACCATAATCGTTTCATTCCGTTTCGGAACAGATTGTGATTTTCCCCAGGATTTTACAGTGCCCAACCATCGCCGCTGTCGGCATCATTGCAGCATCGTCGGCAGCTGTCAGTAAAATGTGTTTCGAATTGTTTTGAGGAGTTTTAAAATTTTCCGCCGTATTAACGCGCCAAACATGACGTTAATGATAATAAATTTCGCTTCCGGGGTGCGATGAATTATATTCGGCCGCGTGGAATAGAGTAATGAAATCTGAAAGTTTTGAAAATTATTAAAAGCAACCTGCAACTGAATGCAGAATCGTATAAAAAATCATAGAAAAGGTCAAAATTGCAACATCAGAGTAATTAAAATTTTAAATTTGTCGCTCAACTATGCTTAGACTATCATATCAACCATTTAAAGTCATTTTGAGGGATTTTGGTAGTAATTTGACTGTGTACGCATTTTAAAGAAGCCCAAATCACATGTGTCCGATTTCTAGCCGCCCGAATAATAAAAAGTAGACAAATTACACAAATATCATTGAACAATAAGAAAAAATAAACAAATTAGGCGAATTAAATAAATTTGTAGGCTATTTATACTATCCGGACCGGATATGTCAACGGATGGAATTGATGATTATATGTATTCACCAGGCAAACAGGTCAACTAATCTCAACTAATCACAACATTCAAATTAGAATAAACTATGTTTTATTCGATGCAATGAAAATCGATGAAAATCATGTCTCCGACTCTTTTTAGGCTCGCTTGGCTCAACTTACCAAGAACTCAGCTGTCTATTCTATTTTATACTATTGTTTTTACAAACATAAGTAATCTAACGTCAAGTGAAGGATTTTACCGCTAATGCGTAACACAAGAAAACGCGATTTATTTCATCCACAAGCAACCACATACTTTATAGCGAATGATCATTAGCCCGCAAATAACAAATTGACTAAGGAAAAATAAAAACTGAAAATCAGTCCCGTTAATCTTTTCCACTTTCCTTCCAACTGTAGGCCCATGCCAACCAGCGTAACACTGCATGTACTGAACAAACTCGCGGTTGTTGACGGGCCCGCTTGTTGTGGCTTCCGTTTCACCAACTTCCATATCCTCACAACCAGCCAGCGCTTGGAAGGAATCTACGTACAAGTGTGTGCGTGCCAACATCATAAATATAAATTTCGCAAGCTCTTCTCCACTTAGTGTACGGAAGGTCCTGAACGGAGAAATCCTTGCTACACAATGCACTCCCGATGCGAGGGTCTCGGTGATGGTGGTTGGTGGATTCCATGTGGTGCTTCTGTCAGCCACTCTGTTGCTGACATCACCACCACCACCACCACCGCCGCTGCTGTGGAGAGCAGCCCAGCGAGTTGAACGTGCCCGTGGGGGGTCGGAAAACTAGACGCGTCGACATTTTTCTTATGCCACATCACCTCAAGGTTTTCTCATGATTTTATTGTGAGAAAACTGGGGAAGATTGAGAAAAAAAGCCTATATTTTAGTCATGAGAAACTTAAAAAGCCTGATTTTGAATATTTTATTTGGCTGGACCAGTTGGATGACATAATAATAAAAACTTCATAGTCAAAACAAACATGTTTATAGTATTTAAAATTTATTACACATTATCTAATCTCGCTATATTTAATCAAAACTACGTTCAAAATTTCTGTTTTCTACATTTTGCCTGAATTATTAATCTTAAAAAAAGAAGATATTTTACAAACGTATTAATTCGTTGACCTCAATCGACTGGATTTCAAGACTAAAGTATCAAATCAAATCAATTTTATGATTTTTTAGAACACAATGGTGCATTTGGAAACATCTTCTCACATACTCTGCAATTGTTCTCTTTCTGCCACTCGCAATGGTGGTTCATAATATTCACGCATATGATCGTCGACGTTTAAGCTTTTGCATTTACATTTCTTGAAATACATTCCGCGCACAGAGTAGCTATAATGGTTGTCGGTCTCTACTAGTGAGTCTGTTTCCGTTGATGAACCAACAGGACTAAGGACTGATGGAGCGAATTATTAATGTCATTTATAGCTAGATTAAGATTGCCATCGCTCGTCTTGGTTGTAAAACATTTCACCGCACGATGCGCGTAGAGCCTTTGGACAGACAGATTCGGTGTGCTCTAAGAAAGGAGTTGAGTTGTCGGAAAAAGTTATTACGCGCAGTGACATGTTGTAAATTTTCGCAAACAATGCAGGAAAACTTTCCTCCGGTTCCTGTTTAATTTGAATGACTTGTTAAGAACTTGTCCGCTCGTCGGCACTGTTTGCCGATAAGATAAGCAGCGTGTGAATTAAATCAAATTAAAACATTTTACGACGACAGTCCGAGGCGGTTAAACCGGCTTACTCAGCGCGATGTCGTCAGATCTAACCGACTACGACGACGACGACGACGACCGCAAGATACGGAGAAAACGACCGGGGTCTAATAAAAAGACGCCGTAGAATGCTTCTTCGGGTGATATCCATCCTAACGAAAACGACGAGCATTACTTTATTCATGAGAGGAAAATTTTATGCGTCTCGGTTGACTTTGGAGTAGAACATGCCGATACGATGCTGGAAAATGGCCCCGTACAAGAGGTCGTTCGGGTGGTGTTAATATGTACACATGAATCAATACAACCTACTCATGTTGTTTGATCCGAGCGAAATTTATGGCCCGATGATAAATATTGGAACCATAAATTTTAATGCGATGGATCTGTCCAATCTGTTCAATCTTTTGTAACGTTCCGGCATAGCGCGTATTATGTCAAACAGGAAAAATAGGTTAGGGCTATCACAAGCCACTTCAAAACTGTCAATTTGCACCATACGGTTATCAGGAATCCCCGCAACGGAAAGTTTAAATCATATTACTCGGCGGGTTGAGTTCCGTCGCCCGTGCTCACTTCTGCAAAAGTTGATTCAATTAATAGAACTTGTAACGTTGTCGACACGCCAATAATGCTCTCTCCCATTTAACCAGTAGAAAAGCGCTGCAGTGAAAGAATGTGTTAGCCGAGTTTGAGTTTTTTTTTGTTGAGTTGGGTATTTGATTTCAAATCAATTTCTATTCAGGTTCTATTTAGACTAACTTGTTGCTAACAAAGATATCTCCACTAAATATTAAATTATATTTCAACCGCAATCATTGTCTACATTTATTTGTCCGGTTCGTAGAGAAAACTCTTTAAAATAAAAATAAATACATTCAGAGTAGGTCTCGTGAAGATTCTATAACATGAAGTACATTTCAAAGATTTTCTAAACAATGTCAAAATCGGTTCTCTTGCGGAAACTAAGTACTATTACATTTCTATTGGATTTTACTCCAGAAATGGACGACCTCCAAACTGCAACATTTTGACTGTATTTAACCTTCCGGGACTCGCACCGTTGTAAAAAGAACAACACCTTCGAAAAAAATCTGGAAAATCCTTCAGGGATTCCATTGACAATATTGTTTGAAAATTGTTGCCAGGAAAACCTATATTGGCTCCATCAGAACTTTCTCCAAGCATTTCTTCAGAAGATAATACAGAAAGTGCCCCAAGTAATTGTTCTGGAGCACTTAGTAATTGTTCTGGAGCACACTTAAGCCTCGGAAGCCTCCTTTCAAGAGGCTCGGAAGCCTCCTTTCAAGAGGCTCGGAAGCCTCCTTTCAAGAGGCTCGGAAGCCTCCTTTCAAGAGGCTCGGAAGCCTCCTTTCAAGAGGCTCGGAAGCCTCCTTCCATGAGCCTCCTTTCAAAAGGCTCGGAAGCCTCCTTTCAAGAGGCCCCAGCCTCCTTTCAAGAGGCTGGAAGCCTCCTTTCAAGAGGCCCGGAAGCCTCCTTTCAAGAGGCTCCAGCCTCCTTTCAAGAGGCCTGGAAGCCTCCTTCAAGAGGCTCAGGCCTCCTTTCAAGAGGCCTCAGGAAGCCTCCTTTCAAGAGGCTCAGAAGCCTCCTTTCAAGAGGCTCAGAAGCCTCCTTCAAGAGGCTCAGGCCTCCTTTCAAGAGGCTCAGAAGCCTCCTTCCAAGAGGCCTGGAAGCCTCCTTCAAGAGGCTCAGAAGCCTCCTTCAAGAGGCTCAGAAGCCTCCTTTCAAGAGGCTCAAGCCTCCTTCAAGAGGCCTGGAAGCCTCCTTCAAGAGGCCCAAGCCTCCTTTCAAGAGGCCTCAGCCTCCTTTCAAGAGGCCTCAAGCCTCTTTTTAAGAGGCCCGGAACCATCCTTTCAAGAGGCCTGGAATCCTACTTTCAAGAGGCCTCGGAAGCCTCCTTCCAAGAGGCCTGGAAGCCTCCTTCCAAGAGGCTCAAGCCTCCTTCCAAGAGGCTCAGAGCCTCCCTTCCAAGAGGCCCAGAGCCTCCTTCCAAGAGGCTCGGAAGCCTCCTTCCAAGAGGCCTGGAAGCCTCCTCCAAGAGGCTCGGAAGCCTCCTCCAAGAGGCTCAAGCCTCCTTCCAAGAGGCCTGGAAGCCTCCTCCAAGAGGCTCGGAAGCCTCCTTCCAAGAGGCTCCAGCCTCCTTCCAAGAGGCTCAGGAAGCCTCCTTCCAAGAGGCTCAGCCTCCTCCAAGAGGCCTGGAAGCCTCCTCCAAGAGGCCTGGAAGCCTCCTCCAAGAGGCTCAAAGCCTCCTCCAAGAGGCCCGGAAGCCTCCTTCCAAGAGGCTCAAGCCTCCTCCAAGAGGCTCAAAGCCTCCTTCCAAGAGGCTCAGAAGCCTCCTTCCAAGAGGCCTGGAAGCCTCCTTCCAAGAGGCTCAGCCTCCTTCCAAGAGGCCTCGGAAGCCTCCTTCCAAGAGGCTCAAGCCTCCTTCCAAGAGGCCTGGAAGCCTCCTTCCAAGAGGCTCGGAAGCCTCCTTCCAAGAGGCTCAGGCCTCCTTCCAAGAGGCCTGGAAGCCTCCTCCAAGAGGCTCGGAAGCCTCCTTCCAAGAGGCTCAAGCCTCCTCCAAGAGGCCTCAGCCTCCTCCAAGAGGCCCGGAAGCCTCCTTCCAAGAGGCCCGGAAGCCTCCTTCCAAGAGGCCTGGAAGCCTCCTTCCAAGAGGCCTGGAAGCCTCCTTCCAAGAGGCCTGGAAGCCTCCTCCAAGAGGCTCAGGCCTCCTTCCAAGAGGCCTGGAAGCCTCCTCCAAGAGGCCCAGCCTCCTTCCAAGAGGCCTGGAAGCCTCCTTCCAAGAGGCTCGGAAGCCTCCTTCCAAGAGGCCCGGAAGCCTCCTCCAAGAGGCCTCAGAAGCCTCCTTCCAAGAGGCCTGGAAGCCTCCTTCCAAGAGGCTCAGAAGCCTCCTTCCAAGAGGCTCGGAAGCCTCCTTCCAAGAGGCTCGGAAGCCTCCTTCCAAGAGGCCTGGAAGCCTCCTTCCAAGAGGCCTCAGCCTCCTCCAAGAGGCTCAGAAGCCTCCTTCCAAGAGGCCTGGAAGCCTCCTTCCAAGAGGCCTGGAAGCCTCCTCCAAGAGGCTCAGAGCCTCCTTCCAAGAGGCCTGGAAGCCTCCTCCAAGAGGCTCAGAAGCCTCCTTCCAAGAGGCTCAGGCCTCCTTCCAAGAGGCCCGGAAGCCTCCTTCCAAGAGGCTCGGCCTCCTTCCAAGAGGCTCAAGCCTCCTCCAAGAGGCCTCGCCTCCTTCCAAGAGGCTCGGAAGCCTCCTTCCAAGAGGCTCAGGAAGCCTCCTCCAAGAGGCCTCGGAAGCCTCCTTCCAAGAGGCCTCGGAAGCCTCCTTCCAAGAGGCCTCAGAAGCCTCCTTCCAAGAGGCCTCAGCCTCCTTCCAAGAGGCCTGGAAGCCTCCTCCAAGAGGCTCAGAAGCCTCCTTCCAAGAGGCTCAGCCTCCTTCCAAGAGGCTCGAAGCCTCCTTCCAAGAGGCTCAGAGCCTCCTCCAAGAGGCTCAAGCCTCCTCCAAGAGGCTCGGAAGCCTCCTCCAAGAGGCTCGGAAGCCTCCTTCCAAGAGGCTCGGAAGCCTCCTTCCAAGAGGCTCAGAAGCCTCCTTCCAAGAGGCCTGGAAGCCTCCTCCAAGAGGCCTGGAAGCCTCCTCCAAGAGGCTCAGAGCCTCCTTCCAAGAGGCTCAGCTTCCTTCCAAGAGGCTCGGAAGCCTCCTTCCAAGAGGCTCGGAAGCCTCCTTCCAAGAAGCCCCCTTCCAACCGGCCCGGAAGCCCCCTTCCAAGCGGCCCGGAAGCCTCCTCCAAGAGGCTCAAGCCTCCTTCCAAGAGGCTCAAAGCCTCCTTCCAAGAGGCTCAAGCCCCTTCCAAGAGGCTCGGAAGCCTCCTCCAAGAGGCCTGGAAGCCTCCTCCAAGAGGCTCAGCCTCCTTCCAAGAGGCTCGGAAGCCTCCTTCCAAGAGGCTTGAAGCCTCCTTCCAAGAGGCTCAGAAGCCTCCTTCCAAGAGGCTCAGAAGCCTCCTTCCAAGAGGCTCCGGAAGCCTCCTTCCAAGAGGCCCGGAAGCCTCCTCCAAGAGGCTCAAGCCTCCTTCCAAGAGGCCTCAGCCTCCTTCCAAGAGGCTCAAGCCTCCTTCCAAGAGGCTGGAAGCCTCCTCCAAGAGGCCTGGAAGCCTCCTTCCAAGAGGCTCGGAAGCCTCCTTCCAAGAGGCTCGGAAGCCTCCTTCCAAGAGGCTCGGAAGCCTCCTTCCAAGAGGCTCGGAAGCCTCCGTCCAAGGGGCTCGGAAGCCTCCGTGCAAGGGGCTCGGAAGCCTCCTTCCAAGAGGCTCGGAAGCCTCCTTCCAAGAGGCTCGGAAGCCTCCTTCCAAGAGGCTCGGAAGCCTCCTTCCAAGAGGCTCGGAAGCCTCCTTCCAAGAGGCTCGGAAGCCTCCTTCCAAGAGGCTCGGAAGCCTCCTTCCAAGAGGCTCAGCTTCCTTCCAAGAGGCTCGGAAGCCTCCTTCCAAGAGGCTCGGAAGCCTCCTTCCAAGAGGCTCGGAACCCTCCTTCCAAGAGGCTCGGAACCCTTCTTCCAAGAGGCTCGTAAGCCTTGTTTCAAGAAACTTTTTGTATTTAATTAAATATAATTTACCAAGCAATATTTAAATGGACATAACGCTTCCACGCGCCAATGAGCGCAACTACTAATCTATCTAATACCGAAAGATTGTCACTCACATTGCTAATTCAATTTTTCATACATAACTCAACGTCAAGCTTTCCTCGCATCATAATGCGCAAAGCCAAATAACTTCATCCATATTGTGCCATTCCGCTTGAAAACAGCACAAGCCTATGAAAGTTGACACCTGAGCTCCGAAAATCCGGATTGATTCAATTCATCAAGACAATCAAACAGCGCACATCAAACCGAGTTCACCGCCTGCAAACATCACGTCAAAATCGGAAGAACAAATCCCGAAACAGTCATAATTTCATTCAAATCTTCCAAATCAACAATGCCGCACTCGGTCCGCCCAGGCTCGCCCACCTCCTCGGACCCGGGAAAAAAGCTTTCACTGCATCACATTTCACCCCAAACTCGGCCATCCCGATGTGCAAATCCTTCAACCTCCCCAATTTCTCCAGCTCGCTTGCCATTCACCGCAGCCAGCGACGAGCGATGATGATATATTTGCTATTTGTTCTGCGTGCTCTGTATCGTATGTCTGTCAGTTCGGGGAAAAACCCTCTTTCCCATACTTTTGCGTGTTTGAGTATGCCCGTCATGACAATAGAAATGAATGATTTGGTGACATATTTCCTATCCCCACGTCACAGCCGTACGGGAGAAACCTCAACGTTGTTATGGCGATGGCAAAAGCCCCAAAGACACTTTGAAGGCGCCTCCGCATACGCCAGACGTGTGAGGAATTAGGATTCAACCGAAAGCGAATTCCACGTGGACGTTATCCGTCTGTGCTGCGGAAGTCCTGCCTTAGTTGTTATTTTTTCATCCCGGTCCGTTTGCAACGAAAATGAGTGAAAAAAGCAGCCTCCGGCTGCCCACTTCGAGTTTGTTGGATCAGGACGAGCGGACGACTCCATCGAGCTCTGAGGTGAACGGGTCGTCACACTGGAGCTAATGGGGAATGTGCTTTGCGGTTCGTTGAGAGGCAGAAACAGATGTGTCCCCGTTGAAAGGGTCATTATTGTAGATACGGAAATATTAATTCGTCTGTTTACAATTTGGCGATGGTCATTAATTAACAGATCCACAAGGGTGGAAGCGTGACGACACGGCTAATGAATGGGACTGTGATGGACCGAAGTTTGGCCCCATGAATCTTCCGGAGAAATGAAGCAAGCAGGACATTCATTTTTCTCATCGTGACACAACACGATGTGTTTTTCGTCTTTCGCTTTCAGATGGTTAGTGGTATAGAAATTGTTTTCGCATGAAACGGTAGTAGCCCAAACTAGAAGCATCGTATTCTTCAAAGGCGCCTCTACTATTGTTCTCTTCTTACGAAGTGATCATCAGTCAATCATTGCGAAAGCGCGGGGGCGTCTGAATGACAAAAATGAAGACGAGTAGCACTTTTTGTAATTGTTGTAGAGAGATTTCCGACACAAGGTCTTTCTATTAATCCTAAGGAATATTATTTTCAAAATAATGACAAAATGTTCTTAGAAAGTAGGAATGTTCAGGAGATCACCAGCATGGTAAGGTCATGGTCGTGATATTGGAAACGTGGTGCACTAGCTCACATGTTTTTATATAACCAACGACCAAGAATTGAGCAGGAAAATAATGTAGTTAGTACCATTGATCGACTAATGGCGGAGGCAGAGGTCGCAACAAAACCAATAGTTTTGTATAGTATAAAATGGTTCCAGTAGATAAAATTAGGCCGCAGCCCATCCTTGTCGAAGTCAACGACATTGCAAAGCTTGACATTCATGTTTATTTGAAAAATCTTACGACATTCGGTAACCATTTGGTCCGATTGCATTATATAAAGGTAAAGATATTTCATTGAATCATTTCAAATAAAATTCAGCTGGATCTGTGATGTCGATTTCATTTCACAAGTGCCATTAAATTCATTATCCGCAAACCCACTTTCAGCTTCCATGGAAGCTGCTTCTCGCACCTCAATGAAAAATGAGACCTTTCTCCGGATGCTTTCGCTTTGAAGATACCTCCAACAGTAAATTGAGATTTTGTACATCCCGCACCCTACTACACCCCTTCGTAAGCCTGTATCACAACACACCTTTCCAGAAGATAAATGATAATTGCTGCCAAACGGCTCATTCTCCTTTAACCGAAGTGGCTTGCTCCCGCAATACCTCCTCCAGAGACATATGATAATGAGACGTAAAATTAATCTACTCTCGCAGCAAATAATCCCTTACCCACAGTTTGTGTGAGCTGAGCTTCCCACCTGATGATGATGAATGCTGTCCAATGAGCAGCTCGAAGTAGCTCGAAGTTGTTCCCGTCCTGCTTGTTCTTTTTTGTCAACAAACGGGCATGAGCGTGACAGGAACAACTTCGAGCTACTTCGAGCTGCTCATTGGACAGCACTATGGTGGTGCCTGGCCGTGCGTGATGTGAGCCCATTCCACCACCAACCCACGTCAGTCAGTGGGCTCATTTGGGCTACTAATCAAATTACATCGAATCCGCCACGCCACTGCTTCACCGAACAGCCATTCGAGCGGCAGTCAAGAGGTTCGGCGGAAGCAAAAGGATCTTCCGCAGTCAGTCGAGAAGCGTGAATGATTCGAGTGGGAGCTATCTGCGAGAAAGAGTCTTACCATCTCGCAGGAAACCCATCCACTTACTTGCCTTTGGTGCGATGTTTGCATCTGCGGCTCATCCGTGTCGGAGTGGATGGTCAGAAAAAATGGCAATATTAGTCGGCAAGCATAGATGCTGATGGATTGATTGGCGTGTAGGAGTATGCTTGTTTTCGGTGCGTGCCCTCTGCCGTGCCCGATACTCCTCGACCAGCAGCGGAAGGAATGAATTATTCCAGGAAGGACCGGCCTGTGATCGAATAATGGCATCGGGAAAATGTGAGGGGCGGGCGAACTTGGGGTCATGCCTGTCAGGTCAATTACGGGCGTGACACGGAACAGATCTATTCCGGTGGCTTGGGAGAATGGGAGCAGAATCAGTGCGTAGGTAAAGGACCTACGGACACAAGCCTTGCGCCACCTATTTCTGTGGGTAGGAAACACTTCTGGGAAGTCGATGCAAAATATGCTAATATCCGAAATGGATAATTGGACATTGAAGTCAGGAAGGTTATGTGATGGGATTCTTCGGAAAATTCGGTGCGAGCTACAGGTCGTTTTGGGAAGAACGGTTTGTTTCGAAGTAATTGATCGATGGGTGATTTGCGTGGGGATCCTGACATGTAGGGTAATTTATATCAAAGAAATTCATTCGTTCGGGAAAAGCATGATGAAACTCAAATTATCCGGAGGAGATATTCTTTGAAACCATTAGTTTATTTTTATTTCATTTTTTCTAGAATCGTTGGGTGAATTTTATGCCAAATAATACCATTCGAGCAAATATTTCTTGGAAATAAATGTTGAGAATGAATACAAAGTTAAATAAGTATATTTCTTTCGTTAGGAGGATGCCTGATTGGCTAAAGTATTTTATGGTTTATAATTTTTCTTTTTTTTCTAAATCATTTGACACAAACGTTTTCTTATATTGGCTTATTGCATTTAAAAAAAAACTTTGGTATTTTATTCTCTTTATTGATTCAAACTCATGATTTGTTCATGAAAAATCTGCGTTTTCTTTTTTATTCAAAAAGCACGACTTTGTTCATGAACAGTTAAATATTACTATGAAGACATTGCTACCATGCCGCTTATTATAATTCAGTATTTGCGAATCTTTAACCCTTGTGTGGCCGGCTGGGTACTCGGGTACCTTTTTGGAATTCAATTCGCCATATCTAAATAAATTTTCATAGTAGGAGGTTGAAACTCTGTCTCTGTCTGTCATACGGGTTAACTGAAATTTTGAAAAAAAAAACTACGATTACCCAAAATCTAATATTTGAGATCTCGGAAAAGCTTTTGATGAAATTTAAAAACAAAAAGGTGGTGGTTTCTATAAAAAGTGTGCGAGATAATTTAAATATGTCTGATTTAAGCCTAACCATCTTCAGCATGGTCAGCTTGCATTCGTACGCCTTACTAATGATCCATGCAAGACTTGTGATAAAAAAAAACAAATAATCACAGGTGCATAAACTTATCGCTACTCTGCAATTTAAGACCGCCCACTCGGATATTTTATATCATATTTCATATATTTATTCCAAATAAATGCTTTCCCATAAATGGAGCTCCCAAACAAATTTTCAAACTGAATTTTCATTTCTTCCAAAAAAATGTGTTTCTGAAATTCAACATTATTTTATGGACCAACAATTTTCATGAAGGTTGAAAAACATTTTGAGAAAACAATTTTGAGGGAAAAGTCGGTTAACAGAAAGTCATTCGGCCACAAGCCATTTGGCCAAATGCCATTTGCGGTGTTGTACGTGTTATTATGAATTTAAAAAAACACCTAAATAAAAATATAAAAAATAGCACGTTTGGCCAAAAGTCTTTCAGACGGACTCCATAAGCTCGAAATGAATGTTTGGCCGGAACTAGTTGCTCTAATAAGACTTTTGACCGTAGAAGCCATTTAACCAAACATGCATGAACAAATCGTTCGGCCAAAAAATTTCATTAGGACGCACGATTATGTGGCCCTTAATGTCATTTGGCCTGGAGGGACCTATAGCTAAAAGGGACATACGGGCAAAAAAGTCGTTTGTCCGAATAGATCATTTTGCCAGAATGGTCGTTCTGACAGGAAGGCCACTTGACCGAAAATGACATTTGGTCGAACGGACTCTGCGATCGTAAATGTCGTTTGTTCAAACAGGTCATATGGCCGAAAATATAATTAGGCCGAACAGGTCGTATGCCTGTGAATGTTGCTTGCCGAACGGTTGTTTGTTGAGTATGGTTGAATAGTGAATGTTAAAAGTGTGAATGATGCGATAAAGGGATGAAGCTTAAAAAGTGAGAAGTGAATCATCTCACTTTTCACTTCTCACTCCTTATTTCTCACTTCTCACTGAAAAAAGTGACAAGTTCGAAGTAAAAAGTGATAAACAAAAAGTGGGAAGTAATAAGTAACAAGTGATACCTAAGACGTCTCACTTCTCATTTCTCATTTCTTTCTTCTCACAGTCAGAAGTGAGAAGAGAGAAGTAACAAATGGAAAGTAAATAGTGAAAAGGGAGATGTGTCACATCTCACTACTTATTTCTAATTTATTAATTCTTACTTCTCATTCCCATCTATCAGTTCTCACTTTTCAATTAAAGTTTGTGCACAAATTGCGAAACGCAATACAACCGGATTTTGGACCCCCTCCTCTTCGTAACAATAAGTAACGCGTGACTAGACCCCCCACCTTTTAAAAACGTAGCGCTCATTGAGACACAAGTCTTTCTTTTCTTCGCTATCACAAAAACTGTTATTATTGCTGGTTTAATGTTTTAATCTCATTCGGTTTACTGGATGCTTTCATACCTTTTTTTTTTGTTGGGGCGTAGAACCACTGCGTCCATTGAGTTGAACTTTTGTGGTATACCCCTGATTACTCTTAACTATGTATTCGCATCTTGTAGGTTGATCACCATTTGTCAAGTAAACAACCTAAGACGCGTATTTTCCCAGTCCGGTATAATTGAGTTAATAAAACCCACTACCTTTCCTGTCCAAATATCTCCTGGTTGCATAATGCCACTGTTTAGAAGTTTAGATCTACCCTTGTACAATGCATCGCAACTGCAAAGGAGATGTTCCGAGGTTTCACGTTCAATGTTACAGAAACGACAGATATCATTCTGAATCTGGCCAATATTTTTCAAGTGATATCTGCTCGGGCAGTGTCCGGTTATTAGGCCAGTGAAGGTGCAAAGAGCTCTCTTGCTGAGCTCCAAGAGCTTTTCGGTTACTTTAACATTGGGAATTATAAATCTCTTTGATTGAGCACACTTTTCGGCAACCAACCAGTTGGTCATCAACCTTTGTGCTTCCCAGGATTTCAATTCCATTTATATAGTACAGTATGATTAACCGCAGAAAGGTTCTGGGCCAATAAACTGTGTGTTTGAACCTCGTTTTGCAAGCTCGTCTGCCTTTTCATTACCTTCAATGCCACAGTGTCCTGGAACCCAGTACAGATTTACGGAGTTCTCTTGGCACACTTTTCTCAATGAAAGAATGCAGTCCCAAACAAGTTTTGATGTACATTTAAAGCTACTCATTGCTTTGTGTGCCGCTTGACTATCTGTGAAGATACAAATATTTGCATATCTATATTTCTTCTCTACACAGATATTAGCACATTTCATTATAGCAAAAATCTCCGCTTGGAACACCGTTGGATAGTTTCCCATTGCCACTGAGAATACATACCATACTTTCATACCTTTTATTGGTTCAATGAGTTTCTTCAAATGTCTCAGAATATTTAAAGTACCACAAACAAAAGTTCGACAGTTTGATTCCGATCACAAAAAAAAATGAAAATGAAAATTTTCAACGGTTAAAAATGTTTATGACAGGTGACTTAAAGCTATTAATAGCATCTCGAACATTAGTCCAAGTGATTGAAACAAAGATATTTTTTAGCACGAGGTGTACGTTTATGTAACGAAACTTGTCACATTGCATAAGGGAACTGCTCCTGGAATTCACCTCATGGCTCCGATGTTCATCCCATCAAAAACAAAGCAATGGGAAAGTATTTGATTTGTTTCTTATTTTTGGGATTGTTTTCAGCAGTGGAATGTGGAAAATATGTTCAGTGAGATGGAGATCGGGAGTGCTGAAAAAGCTAATTTCGCAAAGAATCGCGTCTCAGTTTTAATCCGGAGTTGCAAAAGAAAATTTAATGTATCACAATCAACGGATTAGGGACAAAAGTTCGAAAGACAAAAGGTCGAAGGGACAAAATGTCGAAGGAGAAAAGGTCGAAAGACAAAAGGTCGAAGGGACCAATGGTCGAAAAGGACAAAAGGTCGAAAGGGACAAAAGGTCGAAAGGACAAAACGTCCAACGGGACAAAAGGTCGAAAAAAAAATAAAAGGTCGAAAGGGACAAAAGGTCGAAAACGACAAAAAACTGAAACGGGGAGAATCAATCTCACATAATACAAATTTTATTCATTTCTCAAATCAACAATCTTTTGTATCTCTAATAGAATGGGTCCGCGACGTTAGGAATAAGTACGTTAGGCATAATTGACATAATTGGCATAACGGACGTTAGACACAATGCACGTTAGGCATAATTGACGTTTGGCATAATTCTGCCTTTTTTATGTCGGAGGCTGTTCTTTGGGTAATTTTATGCCTAACGTCCATTATGCATAACGTCTTCACGTCGGGCTACCCGAGTAGACGAAAATAGCTCAATAATATCAAATGTTGATAAGATAGCAAAATGAGATATGGACATGATTGATATAAGAGATAAAAGATCAGACGATAATATCAAAATTTTGCACTAAAATATCATCAGAAGATCAAGTTATGCTATTTGTAATAAGTGATCAATATCATGTGCCATTAGTTTGTTCTTATCCATAGCATATCGTGATATTTAAATGATATTTTGGTGCAAATTTTTGATATTGTTGCCCGTTCTTTTATCTCTTATATCAATCAAGTCCATATCATGTTTTGTTATTCTGTTCATGGCTTCTGCCCGGGTATACCCAATAGAACTATCTAGATATTCATAATATTGTTTCATATAAATTACTCCTTCTTTGAAAATTGCTCATTCTTCAACTTTGATTGATGAGTTGAGTATATTACTTCTGCTTGAAGTCAAATGCATTTCATAAATTCCTTTGGAATACACCCTACTAGTAAACAAGTTGTTCTCGATTGACCTTTTGTCCTTTTAGATCTTTTGTCCATTTCGACCTTTTGTCCCTTTCGACCTTTTGTCCCTTACGAACTTTTGTCTCTTTCGACCTTTTGTCCTTTCGACCTTCTGTCCTTTTCGACATTTTGTCTTTTCGACCTTTTGTCCTTTCGACCTTTTGTACTTTCGACCTTTTGTCTTTCGACCTTTTGTCCTTTCGACCTTTTGTCTTTCGACCTTTTGTCATAGATTCACAATCAACAGCTCTTAATTTATAATTTAAATCCCATAAATAAACGATGAAAACTTAAAACAAACTAAGTTCTTGTCCACGTTGGACGCAATTGGTCTTCGATTGGAACAACGGTAAAAGTATTGGTGCTCTCCACTTTTTCATCTAACTGTAGTTCGGTATCAAAATCTTTATCAGTCCCGGCCGCGTCGCTGTTTTTTATTACTAGCAACTGTTTTCCGCGTTTTGAAACCTTCTTCTTAGTGTATCGACGTTTGCTAGGTACTTCAGTCTTGTGCAGCTTTGATGTTTCTTCAGCATGAATTGTGATGCAAAATAATCGGAGCACGTTTTACAAATTGTTGTTTTCAGCAATACCTGTCGCGATGGACACATGGCGGACAAATCTCTCTGATGGCGGACAAATCGGCCGAGAGCTACCAGGTTCAATAAATTCCGCTTTCACTGGGATCCGATAAAAGTTAAGTCATTCCACACATCCGCCAGTGTTTCCAGTGATCATGTGCAGGATCCGTATCAAAACCTGAAAGCTCTCGAGAAAATGAAGCCATCCTGCGTTCGACGCTGTTGAACACTGTATCCTGGAGCATTTGTTGCAATGAATACATATTACATCTAGGTTGAATTCGATGACCATTTTATAACGAAAATCCACGTCAAGTCCGCCATCCACGGTGGTTATGATCACCGGTTTGATGGTTCCTTGATTCCGTTTGATTTCTTCAAATTCTGGAAATCCAGCTCATGCGAAAATACAGTTAAGGAGCAGTGCATTCCAGACCGAATTGCAACGTATATTGGTCTCCTGTACCCAACAGCCTTACCACAGCCAAACTTACCTAGTTTGATCACGCATCGGAATCATTTTATGTTTAGGAGCAAACACTAAATCATGATCAGGAAGGATTTACTGACTGCGGTCAAACCCATGGCCACTTTATTAATTAGTCTCAGTATTGAAGTCAGCTCCTCAAGCATGGTAGAAGCGCCTTATGTCCGTCATTTCTTGACTTCAAATGATAATTGGCACACTGTGCACATGCCGTTTTCTCACGGTACTGCTCGATCGATACGGAATTAATCGCAGGTACAGTCAACTTCGCAAGGATAACACTTCAAAACCGCTTATTTCGACGTTTATCCTTAGCTGCTGATCCGTAGACAGCGATGTCAATGATTGTTTTAAGGAATTTGTCTTCCTATTCTCATACCGCATTAGATGTTGTCGCTATTGAGCCTTCATTTTGTAGTTCAGATGGGTTAGCGTTCTTCCAGCTTCCTGGGTTGAAGACATTTTCCTTTCGTCCGTAAGCAGTCCAGAATCTTCCTTATCTCGAAGTTTGGTCTGAATTCGAAGTTTGCGTGTACTTACGATTTCGGAGTTGATATTCGCGAGATCTGCGAATGATCTGTGCGGTGATTCGCACAAAAAGAAGAACAATAGAACCAGTGAAGTGACCGTAATCGAAACAAATTGGATGAATTAATTGGTTCTGATTTTTTTTGGTTATTTGAAGTGTGAGTTCTCGGTTTGTCACGAAAAGCCGGCCAATCTCGCTGACCTTCTGTGTGTTCAAGGCCATTGGTAGATTGGAGAGCCAGCGGTTACGAGACAAACTAATGGTAGATTTGGTTTCCGACAGCACGCATTCCGCTTAGGTTCACTAACCTGGGAGATTTCCAACAAAACGCTTACGACTTTGGTAAATAGGCGGACCTGGTCTCTCTTTGTAAAACCAAGGTTTATGACTGTAAAATGACTGTTCGTCCTCCAGCAGCTGAACGAATGGGGATTTCCCGGCAACAATCTTGCTTTCGTCCGGAATTTTCTCAAAGTGTGCTCCTTTCCAGTACTAATCGGGAACCAGGGCTTTAGGACTTTTGCCGAGGAAACCAGCGTAACCCAGTGTTACATTCCGGTAGTTACGCTATTCTTCGTAGCCGTGAAATGTGTGCTTTATTCACTCCCTTCAAAAACACCACGTTATCATATACGCTGATGACATTTTGTTGGTGATCGTCGGTGATACTCCAATAAGCACGCGGATTAAAACTCAATCCAGCGTCAGCGCCATCCTCCGATAGTTTAGCTTCTTCATAACTGACAGTAAGTGTATCCGAAAGCACGTTTGCAAGTGAAGACATCAGCTGTCCGGACCAAGTATCAAGTTGAGAGAACATCCTATCCTTAACTGGAAAATAGTCAACCTACTTGGAGTATCCATCGACCGGGATCTCATTTCCTGTCGCATTTCCGCGGAGTAATAGAAGTTATACGACCAGAGACCTGGCTCGTGCCCTTACAAAATCATACCGGACAAACGACAGTACGCTCCGGTTAAGCATTGGTCAGGTCACCATCGAAAGCCGGCTGCTCTAAAGCCTGGAACTCACCTACATCGCCCACCGTAGCCTCATCGGTACTCTGTCACCGACTTTTAATCAATACATTAGAGCCACTTCTGGGTTACTGTTTTCCACACCAGCCGAGTCAGCCTCAACCAAAAAGACGTTCTGCACACGATGACCGGCGCTGGTCTGACCCCATCCCCCCTATAATATAATTTTGATGGGAGCCCTTTTTGGACACTCTGTGATGTCTGCGGTGTCAACAAATCTGTGGGACAATATTTGTGTACATTGGAGAAGGGTCGTTTGGCTGAAACTCATTCGGCCGAAAGCCATTTGGCCGAAAAAACCATTTGGCCGATACCCATCTGGCCGAATGTCATTTGGAAGAAAGGGTCATTTGGCTGAAAGAGTCATTTGGTTGAAAGGGTCATTTGGCCGAAAGTGTCGTTTGGCCGAAAGTGTCGTTTGGCCGAAAGGGTCATTTGCCCAAAAGGATCATTTTGCCGAAAGGGTCATTTGGCCGAAAGGGTTGTTCATTTGACCGAACAGGACATTTGGCCGAATAGGTCATTTGGCCGAATAGGGCATTTGAAAAGTGACCCCTTCGGTCAAATGATCATTTCGGTTAAACGACTATTTCGGCCAAATGACCGTTTCGGCTGGACGACTCTTTTGGCCAAATGACCCTTTCGGCCAAACGACACTTTCGTCCAGATGACCCATTCGCCCAATCGACTTTCGGCCTAATGGTCCGTTCGGCCAAAAGGTATATTCGGCCAAACAACTTCCGGCCTAGTAGCATTCGGCCAAATGGGTTTCGACCAAACGACCCTTCCCCCAATAGTAAGATGTACCGCAGAAAGGTTCAGTGCCAATAAACTGTGTGTTTGAACTTCGTTTCGCAAGTTCGTCTGCCTTTTCATTGCCTCCACTGCCACAGTGTCCTGGAGCCCAGTAGAGTAGAGTGGGGCAAAAGTACGCACTTAGTTTTCAATCGATCATGTGGCCCTTATGAAGCAATCTTCTGCATATCAAATCAGTGTCGATGACTCATATACTCTTCCTTTATGTTACCCAGTGGAAAAAATATTGAAATTATTGAGATTCGTTTTAATAGAACCCTTATTGCAAGACAAGTGAAAAACGCACTCTTACCCCACCGGTGGGGTAAGAGTGCGCATCGTGTGGGGTAAGAGTACGCATTTATCCAATCATGTGCTTTAAGTATATATTAACACAAATAAGAGTTAGTAACATTTAATTGATGTTTAATGAGCATATATTAGGGAATGTTTAAAAATTACGTAACTTTTAAAGGGGGAGGGGGTCCTAAAAAGGTGCAGTTTCATACGAAAAACCATTGTTTTTTTTTATATATACAAAAAACTACAGAGGTAAAAATATATATCAGGTTTCGCGTGGCGTATACAGAGGCATTTTCCCTAAATAAAGTCCTCCAATCACGTAACGTAAAATTTGCCTATTTCATCACCCCTCCCTCCTAACTTACACTGTTTGTATGAATCCTCTAAAAATTATATGGATCTTCACACCTCTCGCAATCCCCTCCCAGCTAAATGTAGCGTAATTTATGAATGGTTCTTTTGATTAAATGAAATTATCATTTAGATGAAATTGTGCTTTCGTACTATGTTTAGGTGTACAACAAGTCCTAATACAATTTCATTATGTCGCTTCAGTGCTATGTTCGCTAAGTCCTTTCTAACACTGAATTACTTAAACTTATCCTAAAAACTTGTGATAATTTCGAATTCTGTCCTTTTTTTCTTAGTTGTGGATCTTTACGCTTTGGAAGAAGTCTTATTTCGGCCGGAGATACGGGTTTGACATCATAACTTGAAGATTCATATGCGTACTCTTGCCCCACCCGTTCCTGCGTACTTTTACCCCACAGTCTCAAAAAATATTCAAGTAATGGTTTTGACTTCTTGGAAAACCAACCGGTTTGGTGTTCTGTGCCATAAAGTACTCTATATAATAGGTTATCGAAATGGTATAATGTTCACATGATTGAACGTATATATGGTAATGGAATACTAGTTGCGGAAACTCAATTATTTTTAGCAAAATGACCAAAAAGTTAGCTAACTCCATATCTCCCTTGTTGTTTATTCAAATCTTTTACAATTACACATGATAATAGTTGGCCATAATACCTGTCAAACTGATGCAGTGCTGCCAGTTAATCTTTTTTTATTACTTAAAAAAATCGAAAACGTACTCTTACCCCACGCGCACTCTTGCCCCACTCTACTCTACAGATTTATGGAGTTTTTTTGGCACACCTTTCGCAATGAAAGAATGCGTTTCCAGTCAAGTTTTGATGCACATTTAAAGCTACGCAATGCTTTAATTTTCGCTTGACTGTCTGTGGAAATACAAATATTTGCATATCTGTATTTCCTCTCTAGACAGATATAAGCACATTTTATTATAGCAATATCTTTGCTTGGAACACCGTTGGATAGTTTCCCATTGCCACTGAGATCGCTATCCCAGGACAGAAGATTCCTGCTCCCGTTTTTGTTCCAATTTTTGAGCCATCTAAATTTCATGGAGCCGTCCGACATCCCAAACCATACGTGATGACTCACATAAAGCATTTTTACATTTTTACCAACCACCGAGACGATCTATTTATATAACAGCTTAATCTCTTTGCTTTACTGCTGCTTTCAGCATGTCTTAGCTCACGTCCGATTGATGAAATGGCAAGAAATCAATTGAACATTGTCCAACTGTCCGAAATTTAACGTGGACAGGCTTTATGTAATAAGGAGTTATACTGCCTATGAATTCATAACAGTCCCATGTAGATAGGAAATCAAGCAAACATGAGACTGTTATGAATTTATGGGCAGTAGGTATAGATTTATCGTTCAATCATGTAATTTGAGTTGATATAATCACTCAACATCGTTTCCATAGTTTTCAACAGTAATGATGAAAGACTAACTATTTAGGATGCGGCTTATCTTGCTTTCCTACTTTTGGTATAAAGATAACTTTCACTTGTCTCCATGTTGATGGAATACAGTTGAGTCTTAATATTGCCTTAAAAATCTCAATTAACGGCGGAATTAGCACTGCTCCGCCGTTTTGAAGCATTGCTGGTAATATTCCGTCCGGTCCTGCACATTTATAAGGCAGAAAAGATCACACTGCATTATCTACCATGGCTTTTATGAAGATATCGTTAGCCAAGCCTTGTGTCGCACTTTTTGATTCTTCAGACATTTTATTGTTCTTGCTGAACATCTTTGGCTTTTAAACGAATCACTTGTTGTTGGGTCTACACACATAATCGATCCAGGAAAATGGGTTTC
This sequence comes from Armigeres subalbatus, assembly GCF_024139115.2. Lineage (NCBI taxonomy): Eukaryota > Metazoa > Arthropoda > Insecta > Diptera > Culicidae > Armigeres > Armigeres subalbatus. Next base: position 388,851,167 of record NC_085141.1, on the reverse strand, counting down.
CATAATCAAATTTAATGTTTCACCAGAAGTGGAAAGTCCATCCTTATTTTTCAGGTTCCCTAGCTCATTTGTATAATCTATTGCAAGTGACCTCTGAAGTCTCGCGACTACTGGAGTACTCCCAATATTTTCACATGTTTGAGCCCAGGATCTTCTTTTGGATTTTCTAATTTCGTTATTTTACTCAGTAAGTGCACCTCGATACGGAGTTCAATTTGAGGATCTTTTTGCTTCATTAAAAACTCTACGAGAAGTTTTCCGCATTTCTTCCAACCTATAGTTTCACCACGCAACGTCCCTGTTAGAGGACGACTGTTTAATATGACAACTGTTATTTAAAGCATTTAAAATCTCATCATTTACCTTTTGGGAAAAAACATTCCAGTTCTTGAACTGAATCAATCTCTTCATCTTCTGTAAATGGGTCAGAATTTAAATATTGTTCAAATTGGTCCCAGTTCGTTTTTCTAGCGTTTCTAAATTAAGTTGATGATCGTTTTCTCCAACTCCATTCAAACACTTTATGTCTGTGAACTGACAATAATGTTTCCTTAGAGACATTCCAATTTGAAGTTCTTTCATAAATCGCACCGTTGCACAATGTCAGTTCTATGACCTCTTGTCCACTTGCATTAGAAAATGTTGGTTTATTTCCCCTATTGCAAATATAAATATTATTGGATGAGAGATATTCTAGTAAGCATTTATCTCTACTGTTGATATCCGTACTACCCCACTCGGTATGATGCGCGTTAGCATCACAGCCAATGATAAATGACTTGTTATTCACTCTGCAGTATTGGACAAATGAATCCATCGCATGAGGAAGCGTCTCAGGAACATGAGCTGGAAAGTAAGCCGAAGCCACAGCGACCTCAGTTTTTAAAAATTGGTAATGGGGTAGTTCTAGTGTTTTTCATCATAAAACAGCTTACAGTTCTGTATGTCTTCACACTTAGTTTTTATTTCTGCAGCTCGAAAAAAAACTGATATTCCGGAAAAAATGACGTTTGTTAGCTGATTTTTGGCAAATTATTTGCTGATTTTCAGCCATTTTGACAGAAATCTCGACAAAAAACACGTTTGCTGGGGCACGGCTTTGCGAATTTCGGTAAAAGATTAATATTTTGCTGAGACACCGATAAAACCACAATTATATAATGTTTTTAAATTATCCAAGGCTTTTAATATGACATGGACCCATGTTCGTCCTCCAGCAGATGAGCGAATGGGGATTTTCCAGCAACAATCTGGCTTTTACTCAGAATATTCTCACTGTGCCCCTTCCAAGTACTAATTGGGAACCAAAGACTCTAGGGCTTTCGAGGAAGAAACAGAAAAATTCAACCTAATTAGAGTATCCATTGACCAGGATGTAACTTCCTGCCGCATTTGCGCGGCGCAACTCTCCCAAACCGGCATACCATAGTCGATCACGGGAAGGATGATTTGTTTATACACAGCATCCATAATCTCTGTGGAAAGTTTGGGTTTGCAATTGATCAAAGGGTATAATAGTTTGAGCAGAGTGTTGCATTTGGTGACTGTTTTGTCCACCTGCTGTCTGAATATCAACTTGCTGTCCAGAGTCAAGTAGAGATAATCAGCTGCGTTAGCAGTGCCGTTTAGATTTGATTTTAACCAGATAACTAGGAAGAGTATATCGTTGGAGCTTGTAAAACTAGACCATCATGCCAGACGTTGTCGAAGTATTTTTCTACGTCCAGCAGTGCTATTGCAGAGGTTCTGGACATTGACTTGTTTTGCTTGAGACTGTTCGTGACTCGTGTTAGTTGATGGAAAGTTGAGCGACCGCGCCGGAATTCAAACTGTACATCGAGCAAGATATTGTTTTGTTCTGCCGATTCCAGTAATCGCCGATAGATCGCCTTTTCGAAAAGCTTGGACAACCCTGATAGAAGACTGATTGGACGGTAGCTTCTGGGAGATGAAGGATCCTTTCCAGGCTTCCGAATAGGGATGACTTTTGCTAACTTCCAAGACAAAGGAAAGTAGCTAAGCCGAAGACACTGATTGAAGATCAGCGCGAGGTGATCGTAGAACTGGACACTCAAATGTTTGAGTTCCAAGTTCAAGATGTTATCGAACCCTGGAGCCTTCATATTCTTGGACGATTTACTATAGGTTAACAGTTCATCAGCGGTGATCTCTAAATATTCCGAGAAGTCGTTGAGTGTGAGATGGAGGTTAACCATAAGTTCACGGCTGCTTCGTATGGACTGACGATATTTTTTCAGACAACGTCTGCTGGGACAACGTCTGCTGAGTCTACTAGTGAAGGAATAAAATGGAGTTCGTGGTTGAGAGAGAGATATTCATTGATCATTGATCATTGATTTGTATTGACAAATTCACGAAATTATAGTTTTGTAGGCCAGGATTCCTGTGAGCGTTTCATATTTCAGTTAAATTTCTGGTAGAGGTTTCATTGAATTTTCTGTTATAATGGCAAATTTTACCTGGTTTAATTTTATAAAGTTGTACCAAACATCACATTTCTGCCTTGCCCAAAGTCTGTATTATCTTCAGCAACCACAATCATTCTCTAAAACTACATCCACCGCCAACGTTACTGCAATCCCACTCATTCTCGATTCTGCTTCGCTTTATGACAACAATTAAACGTGACACTTTCGACATATTCGGCCCGACCAGCGTTGATCCGGCCATCACTGAGCAGAAGTGCAACATCAGAGCATCCAAATGACGACAGCGGCATCGGACCTAAATGTTGTCCCAAAAAAAACGTTCAATCCTCCACTCTTGTGAATGGGTGACAGCCCCAGATGAGCTTTCGCTGCCATACCTACTGACTGTTATGTTGTCGCTACTAATTCGACATAGTCAGGCTTTTACGTCACGACATCGCCAAATAACAATGACGACGTCGACGACGCACGCATACCAGGAATGACAATATTATGAAACTAAGATGAACCTCCGATCTGTTTTCACAGGGTTCTAGTACTAATCATCCCATTTCAGGAAATCATTCGATCAAAATATTCTATCGGTGAAAACTTAAAAAAAATAGATTTTAAGATTTTACAGGGGTTGGACATAAATGTTGAGATAGGAAGAAAATTGTCGAAATTCAAATTAGCATAACTTTTCGTAAAATAGTTCACTTTTGATGAAAATGAGACTATTGGATGCTAAATTTTTTTTTAGGTTTTACCTCAGATGAAATTTCATATCAGTCTGAAGATAGCGGAGATATTCCGGAATTCCGAGGTTGGTGGAAAATGCATTTATTCCACTGATGCTTTTCATTATTTGAGACGTAAGCTTTGAATATTGTTTATGCCTTCTTCAGGAACTAGCACTTGTCCAACGCGGTCTATATGTCGATAATCCGCAAGGAATTCTCAGATTTTCAGGATCTTGATGAGGATTGATTCCTCAGATTATGTTAAGGAAATTGGTTAGTTTTGGAATCAATCGGAACCATGCTTATATGGATTGGGTATCGTTTTTTTGATTTTGATTAAAGGGCAAGCTAGAGTAAACGCGACGAGCGATGCGACGCGACAGTGCAATTTGATAATGCTTGTTATTCTTTTATGTGAGTCGCGTCGCATCGCATTTACTTTGGCTTGCCCCTAAGACGATGACTACGTAGAGATTTTCTAGACCGTGAGATTCAATAGCCACTCTGTAACAGGTTTTCGGTGCTCCGGAATTGTGACAATTGGTTCAGGGAATATGACCAAATTGCTAACGAACGAAATTATGTTAATATGGGTATCAAACTTTATAGTTATGCGAATCGATGACTATTTAGACATTTTCAAGATAATAATTATATCTGACTAGCCATTAGTTGATTCCAGATTTGACAAGAATGCCATTTTATGTTTTTTAAACACTAGTTGCATTCACAACATAAATATTATGACCGTTGTTGCTTATTTTTTCATTTGGTAAACAAATTTGGCAATCTCACATTTCTATGGCACCTGGCAACTGATAAAGATTAGTCAGTTAGTCTGATCAAATCCAGAGCAAGAGGTAATAACATACATATATATATCATAGCTTGATATTAATAAATCTCGCTTAACTTTTCAAAAGGTCCTAAGTAACATTTTTTTCATGAATTAATTGGAATAGCGCAATCAACAGACCAATATGAAAGCTTTTTATTGCACTACTCATATTAATTCTTGAAAAAAATGTTACTTAGGACCTTTTGAAAAGTTAAGCGAGAAATGATACTCGTCATAGATAAGTTACAATGACTGTGACACGACTTTATTAATTTATATGAAAGTTGCTGTGACCAAATCGGTCTGAATTGTGTTGATAGGATGATAAATACCTCAACCATGTTGTTATTGTGTACTATACTGCCGTCATACGCATATCTGTCCCATGCTTGCTGGGATTTCCTATGTACATGGGGCGATTATGCGTAGAACGGTTGTATATGCGTATTATAATAACTGAATTAACATGCATTTGATATTCGTAGAACATTGTTGACTTACTATTTCTGGTTATTTCCGTTATATGCCATTTTGTCCGTACTCATAGATCATTGCAGTTGAAAGTATTGGGTATTAAAGTGTTTTAAATGTATTCCCTCTCGCTCTGGTATTATCGTTTTCACAATATGAAAGCTAATATTATATATTTGCATAGTCTCGGTCAGTGTAAAGCTCTCCACATAGCGGTGATGATGGCTTTCTACTTCCTTTGTAAGAGTTAAAAAGCATACAAGAAAAGTCCAAAATATCACTGAGAGGTAGATAGGTCCTTATTCGTGAATCCGTGTATACCTATTATAAAAATTTCACGTCGAACGCAATTTGTTTCGAGTACATCGGATGAGTATAGATGCCAGAAAAGTGATTTTTATATACATTATTATTTTGGCCATAACTTTCAAGCCCATAGTCCAACAATGGGGTGTTTTTAATAGGAAATAATGGACATAATGAGCCAATCGGAAAACACTGAGTTATTTCACGAAAAATTATGCGAAATTGAATTTTGACATTTTTTTCTTATCTCAACCTATATATCTAACCCCTGCAAAATCTTGAAATCAAATTTTCTTAAATTTTTACCGATAGAATATTTTGATTGTATGCTTTCCTGAAAGGGGATAATTAGTACTAGAATCCTGTGAAAACAGATCGGAGGTTCATCTTAGTTTAATAATATTGTCATTCCTGGTATGCGTGCGACGACGACGACACCAAACAACAATGTCCAATAAAATAAAAACCCAAACATTCCGTCATTCGCAGTAGTTGTTATGGACGTGAAAAGCTCTGCCAACTCCGATGGAACGCATTGACGGCACCGGCAATAATGAAAGGATGACGATAGTAACCTTTCCAAATCGACACGTGATTGGTGGCGGCGGCAACGCAACGGTGCCGGTGGAGCCTGGCGACACGAAAGCGAACCCATCGGACGTCGACGGTTTTTTTTATGGGCCAACAGATGGCGTGTGAATTATGAGCCCGATGTGTGCGTCGGATCATAGCTGTTGCTGCTGCCGCCGCTCCTGCTGACCGGCCGGTCGACGTTTGACTGTGAAGTAATTTGAATCATTTACGGTCATAAAACACGACATCATACCAGGCGATGATCCGGAGTCTCCACTGACGCTAGACCGATTCACGGTTGCTTGAAGGGGATTTCTTTTTCACCAAATTTGTGAATCAAAACCGAAAAAATATCTACTCATTTTGCTCAGGTTATAATTTCGTCACGTTTTACAAGTTAATTAGATACTTTTAATAATAATAGGCATTTCCCAAAGCCCTAATTGCACATGAATAAGGCCTTCCTTTAGTTTTACTCTACTAATCTACTTTTGCTTTCTAGGTCTCTCAGAATGATCACGTATTGTTCGATCTAAACATCCTTCAGATAATCGACAAATGTACAATTTTTTAATGAAGTTGGTTAAAAATTGGATTTGAATTAAGAATTGTCATCATGGAAGTCCTATGGAACAGACGTTCAAAATATTTTGTTCACCGGTCTAGTCACTTCTATTGCATAGCCCAGGGATGATCCTTGTCAGTCGGTTCGGGTTTGAAATGGTTGTTCTTCGAATCCAATGACCAGTTTGACAAGGTTCCTCCCATCAGAGAGGGAAAAATGAAAAATTCCGAGTTGATTAGAATTTTTCTTGCGTTACTCTCGTCGTTAGGTGGCTGTGCGTGCAGCAAAGTTTCGAATTCCCTCCCACTACCGCATCGTGCGTGGATTCCCGGGTGGAAAAAGGTGGAGAGGTATCTGGGATGGGATAAACCGAATCGGAAAATTAATTACGGAAGCGTACCGTCGTGTACACAATCGATACCGATCGGAAATTCCTTACGCGGGGCCCTGCGATACCGGAACGGAGAAGCAAAGCGGAAATCTGCGTCATGAATAGCAATGAGATATCCCTCTTCGCATTGGTGGAATTGGGACGGAAGGGACACCCTCGGGATGCTCGGGAGCATGGACCGGGGACGACGACGATGATTCGAGTGTTACGGTCGTCCTCCCCGCAACTCCGAGGGGTCGGGGATGTTGCGCCTTTGTGTGCTGTGTACACGAAAAGCATTGGATCCTGGAAGGAAAGGATTAGCGACGAATTGGAGTGCTTTTTTGTATACCTATCTTGGTTGTTGACCGAATAGCATGGCCTGTGATGGTCCTCCGTTCCGTTCGTGTGCCAAACGGAAACGAAGCTTTGTGGCTTATCGGAAAATTAATACAGCAGAAAAGTAATTACGAAATTGACTAAATTGCTGGCGAGGCTCGTAAGCCACAGATTAATATGGGTTTTTGCGATTTCTACCGGAGCGGAACGAATTGCTGTGGCACTTAAAGGTTCTTGTTGGACTGCTTATGCCAAACAATGTTGGTGAACGTTAAGATGAAATTTATGACATACAGAATACACAAAAACCTTAGCTAGATGAAATGAAAACGTTTATATTATACGAACATGAATGATACCTGGATAAAATGTTGATTTCAGCACATTCGATGCAGATTTGCGTACCTTGAAATAGAAAAATAGAAAAAGACAATTAATATCCGAGACCAGTTATAGCAAAAGTGTGTTAACACAAGCAAATACTAGTTAAAAGTTTTAAAGGAATTCGAAAAAGTGCTGAAGATCGGTTAAAATAGTACTCAAACTGCCAAATACACGATAAAAAGAATCCGACGTATTGAAACAAACCCTTTGAATTAAATCAATTGTTGAGCAAAAGAGCTAACAGTAAGCGCGCGAATTGTGGTCAAAGCAACAAACGCATCATAGGATCGTAAAAAACCACATGGTACTTGAATTCATACCAGCGTCAAAAGCTCAGGTGATTAATCATTTCAGTTAGGCGAGGGGCAATGATTCCGAAACATAATCCAATTAAGCCCGGTCCGAAAATTACAATTTCAAATAACCGAATTCCACCACAAACTCAGCACAGCAGTGCCACCATCACCACCGAAAATAAGTCAGATCAAACACAACCATTGCATTGTTGCGTCGAACTCGAGCACTCGCTCTCAAGTGCCATTGTATTTCAATGTTTAACTTTTATTACCAACTTGTTAGTTTCCACCCTCTTCGATGGGAGTTCGGCTCCGATGCAGCCCGCTGAGAGTCGAGTAATTTTCATTAGAATGATACTTTCCCGTGGCGCTGTTTTCCTATCTTGCATCGCAGTCTTAGCCATAGGCCACGCCCCTCTCCTGCCGTGGTACAATGGGAAAACATCGCTGTAAAACAAAACAGCCAAGAAAAATCGAAACAACACCCGCGTGTGGAAAAACAAAAACCCGAAAAGGTGCTTTTATTTCTCGATCTCTGAAAATTGATACCCGGTCGCGCCGTTGCTGTCACTGCTTTGTTGCACCGAGTTGACGAGCGGCAGCCGATGATGGTGGGGTGGAAAAGAGACAACACCAAAACGGTTGCGCTTCACCGAAAATAAAACACATTAAAATGTTAATTACTTTAGTCGTTTGTTTTAAACACATTTATTTAATGAAAGCAACAAACCATTTCCTGAGCTCCCACCACGTCGCCGGCGTTGCTCTTGGCCTCGTTGCGATTTACATTTGCGTCAGTCGAGAACCATTTCTACTCTTTGTTCTTGGGTTGCTTCTGTTCTTAGGTGTACCGAAAGGCTTTACGACCATCTCGAAACCAGTTTCATAGATCAATAAAGTCAGTTTTGGCGAATGGCGAATTAATTTCGTCGTGTCAATGAGTTATAGTTTTCAGGTTCTTTTTACTTTCTATGGTCTTACATTTTTACTGGAAATTAGCAATCACAAAGGGTTATTGTCCGAACATTCTCATTTAATTAATGCAAGGCCCTTTCAATTATAACCATTGCCAGAATTCATATTCTTAACAAATATACACTAAGGTCAGTCATACGAGATAAATTATTGAATAAATAAACAAATAAACCAAGAATCTATCTCGCTGCCTCCGGACGTGCAGTGCAATAATTGTGGTCGCCAAACGCCTTGTTACTAATTATATGTAACAAATATTATAATGTTCCTTGTCAAAACTTGTGAAGAAGGAACAATAATCATCGGAAACGCTGTTTTTGGATTCACGTCAAGGGTAATTTTTTAAACTTCGGGATTTTTCAATTTTTCCAGAATTTTTAATTACATATTTGTGGGGAAATCTTTCCCCATCATATGTTTATTTCTCGGAAAATCTGCTTAATTTCCCAAACATTTTCTCTAAGATTGTCTCACCAGAAATTCTTCAGAAATTCCATATGAATGCTTTCGTGATTATGTGAAACATTTCTCTGAATTTCCACGGGGAGTAAGACCTAATTTCCGCAGAAAATTCTTCTGACTTGCAAATGGATTCGAGAAAGCAACCAACCCGCCGCCAGTTGAATTGATTCCCATTTTATTTCATTACATATTTACTCTGGCATGGATTTGTTTCTTCTCTGATTTTAACCCGTGACGAGCTGCATAAATGCGTTTCTGGCGGCGGCGTGTAAATGACATCCTAATAAAAGCGTGAACGCGGACATACCGAGCTGATGGCGCTCCGGTTGGAAATTAGTCGCCGGAACCGCAAAACTGACACCAAGTCCGTCGTCCTCCGATGGGCGATGACGGTGGAAATGATGTTTGCCGAGGGGCGCTCGGAGCATAAGCCCGGAAGCGCCGAGCAAGCAGATAAACTGCTCGCAAATGGCGCTGATAAACGAACCGCAGCGATGGCGATGGGCGGGCAACGGAGCCGGAGTCACATAAAGTGATCTCATGGAGACAAAAAGTGCTGACGGTTTTTTTTTGGAATTTGGAGAGTTTTATGCCGCACGTTGAGTGATAGGGCGCGTAAGAAATTTAAATCATAATTTCCTCCCATCTGCGGTGTCGTCGGTCGTCGCACTGGCGGTGACTCCGTTCTTCGAATCGTCGCCAGAGTTTTGCGTCTGTTGATGAGGCATACCGTTTTGATTCGAATCCCGAAATTATTCACATAGCAAACAAGTTTAGTTTTTATATACAAAATTTTGGGAAAAAATAAGTGTTTATATTTGGTCGGGGTTCAGCCAAATTGCACCAAGCGCCAATGAAAAATTGCCCATTTTATTGTTAAGAATATTATTTTGAGCTTTTCAGTGGAATGTTTTCACCTGTCATAAGACGAGTTTATACAATCCCATTGAATTCCACCACTTAATTGTATCTTGACAGATACGTATTTCGACCTCAAAAGTAAGGCCGTTTTCAGTGTCTCGTACTTGACTCGACTTTTATTGTACAAATTTGCGTGTAACAAATCCAATTGATCACAAATCGTATCGAGTATCATTCTATCCTATAACTGAGGATATCGAACAACAAGTATACGAATATATTGATATGAATTACTTTTGGTTTTTAATCTACGAGCAAAATATCACAAGTCAGTCAAAAAAGCGCTTGGTGCGGTTTCGCTGAACCCCGACCATTTGTTCTTCAAAGCATGATGAACCATTATTTAAATTTCAACTGCTTTGGAAAATCACCCGAATTTATTTTCAAATGGTCTGAAGTCATTTAACGAAGACGAAAATTTGGTTGATAAAATTATTTGGAGCTTTTTGAAGACGACGAATTAAAATAGTAGAAACAACAGATTATGAAACAAAAAATAATCGATGTTGAGTCATAATCAGCAGATTAGGACCTTTCTAATTTTTACGATTTTGAAACTAAGTTGGGCGAAAGATGAGTAAATTAAATCTATATTTTGACCAATCTAGACATTTTTCATTCGTTTTTAAATTATTCTTCTGACGATCATACTTGTATGAGTCATGAAGTTCTAACCATGCTCAGGTGGTCGGCATATGAATCAAAACGGTACCGTGTAGTGTTTTATTATTTTTACGAGCCCCCTTTTCTGTGAACGCCAAACGTTTAGCGGAAGAGGCGCGATTTTATCTGCACAGATGGTAAACATTTTTTGAAAATTTCTCGCCAGGAGCACAAAAAGCCACTAGTTGAACGTTAAGATACATACATACTTCCGTTTCGGTATGATGTTTGGAGAACGATGTTCGCTTGGTTGAAAAACAATTTTCTATGGACGCTTTATTGTAATGCAAATTGTACAAACAGACTTCAGTTGGATAGAATTTAAATTTCATACTGAACAAAAAAGAATAGAATCTAAAATGGTTTAAAATATGTGAGTTGAAAATTAGACAGGGACAAAAGTATCACAAAATTTTTCATTTCATGATTGGCTACAACTATTGAGCTCTACTGAAAACATCAATACATCGAAGTAATGTGGTTGACTTCTTAAGAACGCAAAATACAATCAAAATGAAAATGCATGTTAGTATGTTTTCCGGCCCTGACAAGTTGTTTTTCTATTTATCACAGGCTTATAAAGAATTGCATAATTGAAGCCTGATATCCACAAACAGCCAAGGTTATGAGGCTGTCCAATTGTGAGATAAAGAGAACCACTTCTAGTCTATAGCTTATCGCCCTCGTAGATGGAATTCTGGAAAGCAATATCGACGTTTTCACTTACGACTTTAACGCTATGGTTAGTTCTGACAACCTGCACTAGGAGTATCACACCGGTTATATGAAAAACAGAGTCTCTTATGATGGATTAAATCAACACCAAGCTGTTGAGCAGAAAATTCTAAACATAGCGTCATAGAAGATCTTCATCGTTACCAGCGAGAATAATATGGGTGGAGAAGGAAATTGAATGATTGAAGATGGAACTCGAAAAAAAATGCAACACTTGCTTTTGTATACCTATAACTTTTTAATGCGAAAAAAATTGAATGAATAGTTGAGTTGGCTGAGTTGGGGATATTGACAAGTCGGATAACCTGTACATAAAAAAATCTTGATCTAGATGGCTTCGAACAAGAATTGATTATACAAAAATATGGGCGTGGTCGTGGCAAATCCTGGCTAGTCCCACAAACTTGGACGTGAGACAGTTGGGAATCGTTCTTTCGACTGTGACCTGTGTGGTAATATATTTAAAAGAGATGCAGCGGCAGCGGATAAAAAGGCGAAGACGACCGATCCCGTGAACGCAAGGAAAGTGAGGGATTACAGTCCGGACCATTTGACTCAGAACGTGAAAAGAATGTCAATTCTTCCATCTGGTTCCTCTAGAAGACAATGAAGTGGGCCGGATTTGAAGTCTTTAAGATAAAGAGAGTGTCTAACCGAAACAATAAACACTGCTGGGTCGTCGGCGTCGTTTTGGTAAGGCATAGGGACGTTCCTGGGCATAGGAAATCCATTGTGCTTGCCATACAAGATACATAGGTCCTCTTGAAAGGAGGTTTCCGAATCTCCAGAAAAGGCTTCCGAGCCTCTTGGAAGGAGGCTTCCGAGCCTCTTGGAAGGAGGCTTCCGAGCCTCTTGGAAGGAGGCTTCCGAGCCTCTTGAAAGGAGGCTTCCGAGCCTCTTGGAAGGAGGCTCTGAGCCTCTTGGAAGGAGGCTTCCTGAGCCTCTTGGAAGGAGGCTTCCAGGCCTCTTGGAAGGAGGCTTCCAGGCCTCTTGGAAGGAGGCTTCTGAGCCTCTTGGAAGGAGGCTTCCGAGCCTCTTGGAAGGAGGCTTCTGAGCCTCTTGGAAGGAGGCTTCCTGAGCCTCTTGGAAGAAGGCTTCCGAGCCTCTTGGAAGGAGGCTTCTGAGCCTCTTGGAAGGAGGCTTCGAGCCTCTGGAAGGAGGCTTCCGAGCCTCTTGGAAGGAGGCTTCCAGAGCCTCTTGGAAGGAGGCTTCCGAGCCTCTTGGAAGGAGGCTTCCTGAGCCTCTTGGAAGGAGGCTTCCAGGCCTCTTGGAAGGAGGCTTCCGAGCCTCTTGGAAGGAGGCTTCCGAGCCTCTTGGAAGGAGGCTTCCTGAGCCTCTAGGATGGAGGCTTCCTGAGCCTCTTCGAAGGAAGCCTGAGCCTCTTGGAAGGAGGCTTCCTGAGCCTCTTGGAAGGAGGCTTCGAGCCTCTTGAAAGGAGGCTTCTGAGCCTCTTGGAAGGAGGCTTCTGAGCCTCTTGGAAGGAGGCTCTGAGCCTCTTGGAAGGAGGCTTCCGAGCCTCTTGGAAGGAGGCTTGAGCCTCTTGGAAGGAGGCTTGAGCCTCTTGGAAGGAGGCTTCTGAGCCTCTTGGAAGGAGGCTTGAGCCTCTTGGAAGGAGGCTTCCTGAGCCTCTTGGAAGGAGGCTTCTGAGCCTCTTGGAAGGAGGCTTCCGAGCCTCTTGGAAGGAGGCTTCCGAGCCTCTTGGAAGGAGGCTTCCTGAGCCTCTTGGAAGGAGGCTTCCAGGCCTCTTGGATGGAGGCTTCCTGAGCCTCTTGGAAGGAGGCTTCTGAGCCTCTTGGAAGGAGGCTTCCTGAGCCTCTTGGAAGGAGGCTTGAGCCTCTTGGAAGGAGGCTTCCGAGCCTCTTGGAAGGAGGCTTCTGAGCCTCTTGGAAGGAGGCTTCCGAGCCTCTTGGAAGGAGGCTTCTGAGCCTCTTGGAAGGAGGCTTCTGAGCCTCTTGGAAGGAGGCTTCCTGAGCCTCTTGGAAGGAGGCTTGAGCCTCTTGGAAGGAGGCTTCCTGAGCCTCTTGAAGGAGGCTTCTGAGCCTCTTGGAAGGAGGCTTCCAGCCTCTTGGAAGGAGGCTTCCAGGCCTCTTGGAAGGAGGCTTCCTGAGCCTCTTGGAAGGAGGCTTCTGAGCCTCTTGAAAGGAGGCTTCTGAGCCTCTTGAAAGGAGGCTTCCGAGCCTCTTGAAAGGAGGCTTTGAGCCTCTTGAAAGGAGGCTTGAGCCTCTTGAAAGGAGGCTTCTGAGCCTCTTGAAAGGAGGCTTCTGAGCCTCTTGAAAGGAGGCTTCTGAGCCTCTTGAAAGGAGGCTCTGAGCCTCTTGAAAGGAGGCTTCCTGAGCCTCTTGAAAGGAGGCTCTGAGCCTCTTGAAAGGAGGCTTCCGAGCCTCTTGAAAGGAGGCTTCCTGAGCCTCTTGAAAGGAGGCTTGAGCCTCTTGAAAGGAGGCCTGAGCCTCTTGAAAGGAGGCTTCTGAGCCTCTTGAAAGGAGGCTTCCTGAGCCTCTTGAAAGGAGGCTTCTGAGCCTCTTGAAAGGAGGCTTCTGAGCCTCTTGAAAGGAGGCTTCTGAGCCTCTTGAAAGGAGGCTTCCTGAGCCTCTTGAAAGGAGGCTTCTGAGCCTCTTGAAGGAGGCTTCTGAGCCTCTTGAAAGGAGGCTTCTGAGCCTCTTGGAAGGAGGCTTCCAAGCCTCTTGGAAGGAGGCTTCCGAGCCTCGTGAAAGAAGGCTTCTGAGCCTCTTGAAAGGAGGCTTCCGAACCTCTTGAAAGGAGGCTTCTGATCCTTTTGAAAAGAAACTTCCAAGCCTCTTGAAAGGAGGATTCCAAACCTCTTGGAAAGGAGGCCTGAGCCTCTTGAAAGGAGGCTTCCTGAGCCTCTTGAAAGGAGGCTCTGAGCCTCTTGAAAGGAGGCTCTGAGCCTCTTGAAAGGAGGCTCCCAAGCCTCTTGAAAGGAGGCACCCAAGCCTCTTGAAAGGAGGCCTCCAAGCCTCTTGAAAGGAGGCTCCCAAGCCTCTTGAAAGGAGGCTCCCAAGCCTCTTGAAAGGAGGCTCCCAAGCCTCTTGAAAGGAGGCTCCCAAGCCTCTTGAAAGGAGGCTCCCAAGCCTCTTGAAAGGAGGCTGAGCCTCTTGAAAGGAGGCTCCCAAGCCTCTTGAAAGGAGGCTCCCAAGCCTCTTGAAAGGAGGCTCCCAAGCCTCTTGAAAGGAGGCTCCCAAGCCTCTTGAAAGGAGGCTCCCAAGCCTCTTGAAAGGAGGCTCCCAAGCCTCTTGAAAGGAGGCTCCCAAGCCTCTTGAAAGGAGGCTCCCAAGCCTCTTGAAAGGAGGCTCCCAAGCCTCTTGAAAGGAGGCTCCCAAGCCTCTTGAAAGGAGGCTCCCAAGCCTCTTGAAAGGAGGCTCCCAAGCCTCTTGAAAGGAGGCTCCCAAGCCTCTTGAAAGGAGGCTCCCAAGCCTCTTGAAAGGAGGCTCCCAAGCCTCTTGAAAGGAGGCTCCCAAGCCTCTTGAAAGAAGGCTCCCAAGCCTCTTGAAAGGAGGCTCCCAAGCCTCTTGAAAGGAGGCTCCCAAGCCTCTTGAAAGGAGGCTCCCAAGCCTCTTGAAAGGAGGCTCGTAAGCCTCTGGAAATGAGGCTCGCAAGCCTCTTGAAAGGAGGCTCGCAAGCCTCTTGAAAGGATACTCGCAAGCCTCTTGAAAGGAGGCTCGCAAGCCTCTTGAAAGGAGGCTCGTAAGCCTCTGGAAAGGAGGCTCACAAGCCTCTGGAAAGGAGGCTCACAAGCCTCTTGAAAGGAGGCTCACAAGCCTCTTGAAAGGAGGCTCACAAGCCTCTTGAAAGGAGGCTCACAAGCCTCTTGAAAGGAGGCTCACAAGCCTCTTGAAAGGAGGCTCACAAGCCTCTTGAAAGGAGGCTCGCAAGCCTCTTGAAAGGAGGCTCGCAAGCCTCTTGAAAGGAGGCTCGCAAGCCTCTTGAAAGGAGGCTCGCAAGCCTCTTGAAAGGAGGCTCGCAAGCCTCTTGAAAGGAGGCTCGCAAGCCTCTTGAAAGGAGGCTCCCAAGCCTTTTGAAGGAGGCTCCCAAGCCTCTTGAAAGAGGCTCCCATACCTCTTGAAAGGAGGCTCCCAAGCCTCTTGAAAGGAGGCTCCCAAGCCTCTTGAAAGGAGGCTCCCAAGCCTCTTGAAAGGAGGCTCCCAAGCCTCTTGAAAGGAGGCTCCCAAGCCTCTTGAAAGGAGGCTTCCAAGCCTCTTGAAAGGAGGCTCCCAAGCCTCTTGAAAGGAGGCTCCCAAGCCTCTTGAAAGGAGGCTCCCAAGCCTCTTGAAAGGAGGCTCCCAAGCCTCTTGAAAGGAGGCTCCCAAGCCTCTTGAAAGGAGGCTCCCAAGCCTCTTGAAAGGAGGCTCCCAAGCCTCTTGAAAGGAGGCTCCCAAGCCTCTTGAAAGGAGGCTCCCAAGCCTCTTGAAAGGAGGCTCCCAAGCCTCTTGAAAGGAGGCTCCCAAGCCTCTTGAAAGGAGGCTCCCAAGCCTCTTGAAAGGAGGCTCCCAAGCCTCTTGAAAGGAGGCTCCCAAGCCTCTTGAAAGGAGGCTCCCAAGCCTCTTGAAAGGAGGCTCCCAAGCCTCTTGAAAGGAGGCTCCCAAGCCTCTTGAAAGGAGGCTCCCAAGCCTCTTGAAAGGAGGCTCCCAAGCCTCTTGAAAGGAGGCTCCCAAGCCTCTTGAAAGGAGGCTCCCAAGCCTCTTGAAAGGAGGCTCTTGAAAGGAGGCTTCCAAGCCTTTTGGAAGGAGGCTTCCAAGCCTTTTGGAAGGAGGCTTCCAAGCCTCTTGAAGGGAGGCTTCCAAGCCTTTTGGAAGGAGGCTTCCAAGCCTCTTGGAAGGAGGCTTCCAAGCCTCTTGGAAGGAGGCTTCCAAGCCTCTGGGAGGGGGGCGTGGAAGCCTCTGGGAAGGAGGCTTCCAAGCCTCTTGGAAGGAGGCTTCCAAGCCTCTTGGAAGGAGGCTTCCAAGCCTCTTGGAAGGAGGCTTCCAAGCCTCTTGGAAGGAGGCTTCCAAGCCTCTTGGAAGGAGGCTTCCAAGCCTCTTGGAAGGAGGCTTCCAAGCCTCTTGGAAGGAGGCTTCCAAGCCTCTTGGAAGGCGACTTCCACATCCACATCACCCACTGGGACATTGCTGCCTCGCAGCTTAGTGTTCATCAAGCTTTTCCACAGTTATTAACTGCAAGGTTTCTAACCCAAGTTACCATTTTTGCATTTGTGTATCATGAGAGACAATTTTTGTCTGACTTGTGCTGCTCGGGCAAGGAAGTTAAGAAAATTTCCATCTTAAAAATTTACCAGACCGGGAATCGATCCAGGCCACCTTTAGCATGGTCTTGCTTTGTAGCCCCACATCTTACAGCACGGCCAAGGAAGGCCCCTCTCAACCTCTTAAACGGTCTTTTACTCACATAATGGGCTTGGTAGTCATATGGCTACTGCTTCTGCCTCATACGCAGGAGGTCGTGGGTTCAATCCCAGGTCCGTTATATTCTCCTACTTTGTATCTTTCTCTTTATTTCTCATGTTCAATCGTTAGCAATCGCTAGAACTGGAAATGGACTTCCATACCATTTCCATTTCTATCCTATATCTTCAACTTGACTATTCTAGCAGTAACTACTAGAATAGGTGATGAACTAAAAAAGCTCGTTTCCCTTTATCCAATTAGATATCCCATCAAATGCTTTCTCCTATCCATCACATTGGCAGCTCAATAACCAAGACGGACCTCTGCCTCTCGAACCTAACCCAAACATTCCAATAAATTCCGTATGATCTCGTGGTAAGTGCAGGGGTATATTCGGCTTGCAGTGGGCGAGTGATTACATAATTATTTCCTCCCCCTTCTCTACATTGACTTGCATTCTGACGTGGCAGGCACCAGTATGACCTAACAAATGAGATCACCAGTATTTGTACATTGAAGATGAGTGCTAGTACCAAGCAAACATCTGTTGGTTCTCTATGCAAGAACAGCTGAGCTGGTCATAATGGAGTAGCAAGGGTAGTTGGCTTATGCCAGTTTTTCTTATATGCTTGTCTGATGTTGTCTCCATAACGAACTCCAAGAATGTTGACTATGTCTTCAATGTTCAACCACCCCATTTTGTATGTTGAGTTGAACCCGCCTATCATTACAGCAGCTGTTTCGGGCCGAAAGTCGCCCAAAAACAATTAAAGATGTCCACCACTTGAATGAATCTGCTTTCATTGTCCGTGCGTATAAAAACATTGGTGGTGTGTAATAACGATGCAATATGTCACGAATAGGTGCGATATAGTGCATCACCTTGTCTTACTGGTTGACATATTTTAAATTCAGGAGTCAACTGGCCATTGACTAGTATTTTTTAAAACGACTGGTTCCAAATGGTGTCCAGAACACTTACAAACTTTGAATTAAATTCAACATTGTTTGTGATCGTGATCGTGATTGTGCGTGATCGAGGTCGAAGGATACTAAAAGACAACTTCACCGGAGGTACTTCAGCTGTGCAATTTTGTCATAACTCATTAGACTACCAAATCCATCTGTTACTGAGCCAAAGTTTTCAATAATTGAAAGTGACGTGAAAAAAGTAGAACTACATGAAAATGATTAAATTTCAGAACATTTCACGACATGAACGAGGCACAACATTCTGTGCCACCTAGTTCTTCGTTGATAACCGAACACTGCAAGCATGAGCGAAAAATTAGTTCAACCATAAATACCACAAGCCATAAATTGCAAATACTGAAGGTCTTTCTCAATTATAAGCACTCATACACGAATATGTGAACCTTCTTCGCTCGTTCGCTCGCTCCACTAGACACATCCCTTCGCACCGTCTTGAACGTCCTTGGTGCTGGTGCAAAAGCCGCAAAATTCTGGTGCATATGTTTCGCCCGAATTTCCTCCGTCTTTGCGAGCGAGCACATAGTAACTAACGACCGGAGTAAACTTCGACCGCACGCTCGGTTGGCTCGGTTGCAGCTCAAGCACGAAATATTAATTATTAAGAGTTGTGTGTGGTGCGGTGCGGTGTGGTTCCTCCATGCACCACTCGGACGAGCTGCGAGACAGATGCACCAATTCATCACCGCGACCGGGAATTCGATCAACGCCAGAAGCGTTCGAACAAGCGAACGACCTAACGAACGAGCGAACGTTTGGCGGTGTACAAGTTTGCTGCCGCAGTGTCTAGCACGGACAATAATTTGAAGTGATGCCATTAACGAAATTTCAGACAGAATCGCTGGATGCTCTAGTTCTAGTGCAACGCAAAGCCTGGCCCGTCGTCGTCAGCGGTAGCAGCAGCAGCGTTGAGAAAATTTATTTGTGACATACCGTAAAGTATGGCATGAGAGTAGAGTAGGGTGCTCGAATTGTAGGACCGTAGACATCGACCGGAGAAATAGGTCAACGAGAATTGGATCCGACGTTGCTGGCTGGGGTGAGAAAGGGTTATAGTAAAGTGTTCGACGTAGTCCCACGGAGCAAGGGAAAAGTGTGTTTGAGTCGGTTTTAATTGTACTTGAAATATAGATATATGGAGCGAGACCGGCAGCATCAGCTTGGTGGACCGGGAGCCCTACTTGGCACGTGTTCAACAGAAAGCTAGAGCAGCTAAGCGCTGCTGCACCCGAATCGACAACGGCAAACGACCGAATCGAAGATAAATTTCTTGTAACTTCTTGGACTATAAAAAGCAGACAACGACAACAACGATGACGGCGGCGATTGAGATGGCGTTCAAAATTAGTATCAATTTCCGAAACTGAAATAATCAATTAGTTTATGGCCGAGCGCCTTCCTGCCATGTGTCATTGGAACCACGTTGATCAATACGTTTCTGGGCGTTGAAAATTTAAGGGCAGCGTTTCTCCATGACATATAAGGCTGGTGAGTTTCGGAGAACATGAAAAGTGAATCCGTGTATCCGGGTAAAAGAAATGCAGAAAAATGAAAACAATGATGTCAAATTAATTACGTTTCTCCTTAATACATTTACAATATCAGTCGTGTAATTTAATGAACTATATTTGACAGTTGAGAACATCTGATTGAGTTTTTACAAAGCAATGAATCCATACTGACAGCAGTAATAAAATTTCATCGAGTGGATATACCAATGCATGATGCCAGTCTTCAAATTCCCCGGAAGATGTTTATTATTGAACACTAATTAATTTTATTTGGCCATAAAAAGCACTGTACTGCCAATGAGATGTGTTCAAGTTAGTGAAACTCGAGCGAGAACGAATATATTCAGAAAGAAACGCCATCACGTTGAGTGCACGACGGTAAAAAAAATCCCGATAGAAACCATTACAATTTCGATATAAAGCAAAGAAAAAAAGTTTCATCGGAACATATTTTAACACTCCCCAGCTTTCAGGTTTTTGTGTGTGTGTGAATCTTCGTTATGCACAGTGAGTGGAAGCTAAACAGAGGTCTGCATCGAGTTGAGGCACGTCTCGCCCATTTTCAGTGCCCCACTCCTGCACATAGTTGCAATTCTTTTACACTCTCGGTTTTCGCTTCTTCCGGTCCGACTGACTGTCTATCTGCGAAGAAAAATAATCCTTCGGAGGCGGTTCATTGCGTCGGAGTTCGGGAGAACGCCAGGCGGACGGCGGCGTCTTGTTTTGCTAAGATTCACTTCAATGTGGGAAAGTGAACCACACGGCTAGTAGCTTTCCGTGTCTGCCAACGTTTCGGGGCGAAGTGCAGAGTTGCATTCGGTGGAACTGGCTGGAAGTGAAAAACTTTTAAAATTAAACTTCGTTATATGAGTTTTCCTTCTTGTCTTCAGGAAGTGCTGATGGAAAAAAATGCAAGGCCCATGCATGCAGGATGGGGCCAGCGCTTTGTGGACTGGATATACATTTTCTTTGGAAAACTGAGATGATGCATTGCTGAGCTTCGTATTAGCCAGTAGTTTAATTTGAGAAGCACTCCTATTCGTATCAGTGACCACTGTTACTCCACAGCTTTTCAAAAACCAAACAGGATTGCTACGATGGCCAACCTTGCCCTTAATCTTGTTTCAAAGGACACTCCTTCAAGCTCATTTAATTCTCAACCATTGGCCTAGTGTTTCCAGTTCACTAAATTTTCCAAATTGAAGAAGTAAATTTGAAACAAAGAGTAATAAGTGAAAAGTCACACTACTCAATTATTAATTCTCACTTTCAGTTTTGAAATAAAACGTTTCACTTCTCATTTCCAAAAACCAACTGCCTTCTGGGGCGCCAAGCGCTCAGATGGTGATCTGAGGAAACTCGAAGAGCCGTTAAAGCAAGGAGAAAAACGCAAGGTCCTTAGAAGTTCATTATGTATAGAACCATCGACAATGTCAAATCATCATTAATCGGCAGTGTTAAATCACCGAATCTGGCGTCTAGCACCAATTGCAGGCCACTACATTCCGAAAAGCAACTCTCGGAGACTACAGAATCTATTTTCTTTTCAAAGTGGGTTTGAATTTGGTACACGGTGGCGCTTCTACTGGCATGCATAGTTCAATGAGCTGCCTCTTCTCTATTGCCAACGCAAACAGTTCTATTTCGCAGCAATTTAAAAGTGGAAAAGACAAGGAGGCTCTACATAGGCCAGAAGTGGAGCACATTACACGCAGTTCGAGACGTGTTCCGTATCTCGAGGTTGAAAAAGGTGCCAATTGAAATGGCCTTACTAGATCAGACAGCCTTCTGCCTTCCCAATGTGACATTATCGACGATTGAGTGCAGTGTGAAGAGCATTTTCAATATCCTATTTCATAGATTGCATCGCCTCCCAAAGTCAATCCAGATATAATATCATTTGGAACTTACACACTTATTTTTTTTTACCGGGATGCTAAAAATCAGCAAATATTTTGCCGAAAATCAGCTAAAAAACGTCATTTTTGCTGAAATATCAGTTTTCTATTTTGCTGGCGCACGGCTGTGCGGATTTTTGCCGAGCTGCAGAAATAAAAACTAAGTGTGTACACAATATCCTATCCCAAGACAATCTTGGAGATGCAGAGGTATACTCGGCCTCTAGTAGCCTATTCAAAATTTGTCATATTGGACTATGGGCTTAGAAGTTATGGCAAAAATACATTTTTTTATGCCAATAACTCGGTTTCTCACTCTTCTCAAGCACTTGTATTTGACCGATTTACTCGCAGCAAGTTACATTCGACGTAGAATCCTTTCCCATTGTTTTCCATTGAAAATCGGCCTGATCGCACTATGGGCTCAAAAGCAATGGTTAAAATACAATTTTTAAAAGCAAAATCCGTGCAAAACATAACTCATTTTCGGGCACTTATCCTTAACCGATTCTCTTGCAATCATTTGCATTCAACGGGGAATCCTGTCACATTGTTTCCTATTAAAAATTGGGCAGCTTAGACTACGAGCTCAGAAGTTATGGCCAACATATTTTCCTGTCATAAGACGAGTTTATACAATCCCCTTGAATTCCACCACTTAATTGTATCTTGACAGATACGTATTTCGACCTCAACAGTAAGGCCGTCTTCAGTGTCTCGTACTTGACTCGACTTCGAGTCAAGTCAAGTCGAGTCAAGTACGAGACATTGAAGACGGCCTTACTGTTGAGGTCGAAATACGTATCTGTCAAGATACAATTAAGTGGTGGAATTCAAGGGGATTGTATAAACTCGTCTTATGACAGGTGAAAACATTCCACTAAAAAGCTCAAAATAATTTTCTTATCAACATATTTTTTTTTTTCATACCAAAAAATCGTTTCAAAAACTCACTCATTTCTAGGGCTTTTATCTTTAACCGATTTTCTCGCAACAAGTTGCATTCGACGAGGAATCCTGTCTCTTTATTTCCTATTGAATATTGCAGGCGGGGGTCAAGCTGTCAAATGTTTGTTGCCACCAATTTAGCGAATGCCGACGGCACTAATACTACACCATAGTATATGAAAAATAAACAATGCAGTGAGTGAGAATGTAATGAAACGCACAAAGATATTGATAATGCCAGAAACAACTGTTTCTGTTCAGCACAGAGTTTCTTCTCACAACATAATTATTTATCAGAAAATTTCGCGTAAAGATTAACGTAAAAACACCACATTTTACGGGTTTGGTGCATTTTCGTTCGTTGCCATATTTTATTTGATATGTGCTTTCGACACCACTCTCTCTAGTAAAAACGGTAAACAATGCAATACCACGTCAATTCATGATAGTATATGAGCATTTTGAC
The DNA here is from genome assembly GCF_024139115.2 of Armigeres subalbatus. NCBI lineage: Eukaryota > Metazoa > Arthropoda > Insecta > Diptera > Culicidae > Armigeres > Armigeres subalbatus. The sequence goes on along the minus strand of NC_085141.1, from coordinate 388,828,885 downwards.
ATTGGAGTATAAATTTATGCGCCAAAAAAGAGGGTACTGTCATACTTGCCAAACTCCATATGAAAAAAATCCGTTGTCACCCCTCTGGAATATTGGCCAGCCAGGACTATGGGCTCAGAAGTAATGGTCAAAATACATTTTTAATTCCAAAAAATCGTTTCAAATACTCACTCATTTTCGGGCAATTATCTTCAACCGATTTACTCGCAAAAAGTTGCATTTGGCGTGGAATTCAGTCTCATTGAACGAGAAAGGCATAATCACTGCTAGGTGGATGATTCTGGGTTTTTTCGTCCAAACGAACATTGTGGCCAAACGGAATTTTCGGTCAAATGACCTATTCCGCTAAATGACATTTCGGCCGAATAACCTGGGGTGGCATTGTGCATCTCGAATCGAATCACTCGATTCGAACGTTTTTGCATTCGTTTCGAAAAAATTGCGGCATTATGTATTTCGTTCGACTTCATTCAGTCGCAGTACAAGATTTCGAATGGTGCTGTACTAGCTCAATCGAGTATGTTCTGTCAAACGAAATGTAAACAGAGAGAATTGACAAATCCAAGTGATAAAAAGAAGAAGACATGCGATGGTGAGAAACAACAAAATCGTTCATGGCGAAATATACGGCGGCGATTTTAAAATGTCCGTATAAAATTAAAAACCAATTCTAATTAAAAACTAATCAATGTAAAGTGCGAGAAAAATGGAAATCTATATTTTAAGTGCATCAAACGAAAAAAAATTTTTTTTTTGGGATGATGTTTTCTAAACTTAGCTTTTCATTTTTCTCGCACTTTACATTCATTAGTTTTTAATTAGAATACCTTTAGAATTTTATACGAGCATTTTAAAATCGCCGCCGTATACTTCGCCATGAACGATTTTGTTGTTTCTCACCATCGCATGTCTTCTTCTTTTTATCTCTTGGATTCGTCAATAAGAGATAGCTGTCTCCTTGTTTAGTATGCCGCCCGCTGGAGAGACAACCTTCAGCGCATGGCGAATGTGAGTAAACAGAGAGAACAAGAGTAATTTCATCTGCGTGTAGCATGTTGCCTGTTGGAAAGGCATCCTTCAGGGCATGAATTGGCAGTTAATTTATAAACAAGCAAATTGTGCTCAATGACTATAAAAAGGAATATTATTTATTGAGCAGTTGTAACCGATTAGAACATTGTGCCGATACGATATGTTTTGTAAATGTAGATATTGTTACGACACAAATTATAAGTTTTTTGTGTATTCGAATTTATGCCACAGATCCAATTTTGAGCTAAATATTTTAAAGCTAAAGAAGGATTCGATAATAAATTACTTTGATGTATCCATGTGTTTTAGTTAAATGCACTCGGGTTATCTCTTGCGCGTTTTACCTTTCTTATTTTTATTTAACTCAACTATTTTTATGTAGATTTTGGAATAGGGTAAATCACTACTTGGGCCTATGGACCCCATTCCCGGCTCACTGCACAGAAAACTGATGATTTATACTGTTTGGTAGCTGTTGGCTTATGATTGATAATTTTTAAAAAGTCTCCTATTTATCGCGCACAATACTCAATATTTTTCAACCATTTATTTCACTCCTAATAGATCCAATTATAGAAAATAAAAATGTAGATTTCAAACTTTTGCTCTTTGTTGCAACACCACTGAGCCGGAGTGATTCTTTCCACTTTTACAAAACGGTATCATCAAATAAACACCTACCTGAAAATCGTCACAGTGCTCGATACAACCATTGCTTCAGGCTGTTTATCACCACACAATAATGCTAAAATCACGCACTTCAATCTTTTCTAATTGTTCGTATCACTAGATCTTATATAAACATATTAGAATACATTTAAAAATGTATCCTCAAACCGAGCAAAAAATCACTTCGGCCCAAGAACTTCTAGCTGTACAGTGCTGCCAAAACGCCGTTAGTCTTATTTTAGTATGAAGATAATCCTTCGTCGTTAATAGGAAAACTGTCTAAAACGTTGACGCTTTTATGTTATTTATAATTATCTCAATTTCAAAGACTAAAAACAATATTTTTTCAAGTATTTGGAAGGAATTTGGATGAGTGCATATATCTTCTCAACCAAATAAAAATTATTATTAATAATACCATCTGGCATCACGTTATCGTGGAACGTGCATATTTTTGTTTACGTCGCATTTTCTACCGTCCCGAGAGAGAGAATGAGAGTAAGATGTTGAGAAATTGAGTAAAATATTGCGTATGCTGAAGAGACTTGCGTATGCCGGATAAGCAATCGCCTATGACTGAAATGAGTGCTGCACCATGTTAATTTAAACCAAATAAAAGCTTTTTCGAGCGGGTTTTTAGCAAGAATAACTATTTTTTAAGCAGAGGTGAACCCCATCGCAATATTACACGGCCCACAAAATTCAGGAAAAGTAGCTCCTAGTCATAAATATCAATTAAATAATGCAGTCGTGCGCATGTTAGGCCGGGAATGGGGTAAGAAACCCTATACACGTTTTTACGCAGGTTTTCCCCATCGATTTTTCACGCGGTTTATCAAAATCGTCAAGAAATACGTGAAAACTGCAGAAACAAAAAAGATTTTAGTTTAAGTCGTTTTTACGCGGATTTCAGGATAATTAGAGATTGCATATTGTCTGGAAACTATGAAAGTAGCTATACTAATAATTCTTTCCTTCAAGATACAATAATGAACCATTTATTCTCTTCCCATAGAGAAATAATAACAAATATAATTAACAACTTTCCGCAAGAAATCGCTCTCGAACAACATTCGAAAGCTATAAAGGTGACGAGTGTTTTTCATTCGACTTGAGTCGTTTTCCAGTGTGCTATCGAGTATCCATAATGCCAAAACATCTCGTTATTCTTGTACCTCCTCGAGCATACTCGAACGATGAGTCGTTTTCGAGATCGAATCGAAAGCCGTAATGCCAAACATGTTCGACTCGATAGAATGACGTTCGAATCGAGATGCGCAATGCCACCCCTGATCTGCTAATCGACATTTTCGACCAAATTGTCTTTCTGCAAAACGACCATTTCGGACAAACAGCATTTTCGACGAAACGACATATTCGGTAAAATAACTCGTTCGACCTAGCGCATTTTTCACCCAAAAGACATTTGCGTATGACATTTTCGGCCTGATAACCGTTTCGACCAAACGACCCCGCTGCCATGGACATACATACATACGGCCATTTTTCAACATACTTCTTTTAAACTCTTTATTCAAATAATTACAGGTCTCCGCTAAAAATGCGATCTGAGTAACCACATATTAAGGTGGCCAACCCAGCTCCGAATAAATCCTCTACAGTCAAGTTCGTTATCAACGATGCCACCAACAAAATATATCGAAGTCTCTTCGTGAAGAACGTGCTAACCTCAAAACCTGCACTAATTCTTGCCGACTCATCGATTGCCATCTTAATCCGCGTCATCAAACGTGGGGACCACTGCATTGTCGAAAATACCTGAAGTAAATCTCTCCGTCCAATCCAGTACAAGCACGGTCCTATTGGAAACGGTTGTACTATCCATCGTTGACAAGGCTTGCAATGGAATCCCTAACCGAACGCTAGTCGATTCCGCAGCGATGTCTATTTTTATCACCAAGAAGTTGACAAAAACGTTTACCACCTGCCAACCGTTCGTTGATGTCGCAGTTGCAGGAATCGAAGAATCTACGAAGCAATTCAAACAGAAAATCTGAGATTTCCACTACACCAGGCTTGATCGACATCATAATTGGTGGAGAACAAGCCACCGGTCTGGTTTTGATGTTCTTAAAACTCGAAACTGTTGTTGAGTTCATCGATGAATACTTCCAAGTCGGCCACATATGCAAGCCTGTTGCTGCTGCTAATGCTGTCTCACACTATTACTTATTACACGATCGGGAGTTCAAGAAGAACATTACTATCACGAATGTACGTGTGTATAGTTTTCGACGCCAACCACAAAACGTACATCACAGTGTCATTAAACGAGAAGTGTCGTTGTTGGTCCATTTATACAGTAGCCTCTAATCAACATAAGTTTTCGACTTCATCCCTGGCGTGGAAAAAAGAAACCATCAAGTTCTCCAGCTCGGTCACCATCTCAACATTCCCTGCGCTTCCCCGAACTCCATCGGAACCGCTTGACATCTACGAACTTCTAACGGTCACATACGGCACGGCAGCAGCACCATACCTAGCTTTTACAGCTGGCTGTGGATAAAGGACAGCAATTCCTGAGCAGCAAATCTGGAGGATGCCTTCGAAAAGCGTCACCAGATCACTGACGATTGCGACCGTTTTTGTGCCGGTTTTCTTTGAGAAAGTCGGCTTCCAACATGCTAGAAGCATTGGCCGACATTAATTAATCCGTCTCATATTCTGCTTCTTCTTCAATGGCTCTACATTCCAACTGGAACTTGGCCTGGCTTTCAACTATTCTAATAGTAAGTATTCTATTAGCATTTCTTCAGCTATTAAGTGAAAGCGTTTCTATGCCCGTCATTGCATGAGTATGTATCTTGTGAGGCAAGTACACTATGCCCAGTGAGTCGATAATGTTTCCCCACCCGAAAAGATCAGATTTTTATCAGAATTTGCTATCTCCGGATTGACAATCAGACGGAATATGCTGCGGTTAAATGTCGAGATGCCGTTTCACATTAAGCGACAGGTGATCTACCACAGCCAGTTTGATCCATTGTACATGAGGTTATGCAACGCCTCCGAAAACTAAAGATTGAGGATAATAGTTTTTTCGAGTGGGACAGACCACTTTCACCCAACCTGAAAAAAACATCACAGCACTTCGGATGTACTTTCCTAGCCTCGAATTTCTCACTTCGTTTCATTCGCCGATTCATCAAGAAACCAGGAGCACCTGTTTGTTGACCTACGGCGGAGCGACAATCGCATTCACGTACAGCTGCTGACTTCGAAGTCGAAGGTTAAGCCAATTACTATCAAGCACTTTATGGCTCGTCTACAACTGAACGCTGCAGTCTTATCTACCAGATTATTCCAAAAGATGAATCAATCGTCAACCAAAGCCTTCTTCTATAGAGATTCAACCACCTCCTTCTGTCGCTCAATACCGAATACATATTTGAAAAGCAGGGGGCAGCAGGGACTATGTCCAAGGGCTTGACGATCCCTCCCCAGGCCATCTGCGAGTTGTGGCGCCTGCCTAGGATGTGGTGGGGTTTGACAGTGGGCCCTGTTAAACCTCTATAAAAAGCTGCATGTATCCGCAAGTAGGCTCCGCCAAAGCGACCGTGTGCCGCTCAAAGCGCACAAGCCCAAGTCCTGGTGTTAGGTGGGACGCTAAACAGCCCTGACACGACGGCCCTCCGACGAGACAGGAGGTTTGCGCAGGCCCAATAAGCCGCCTTTAAAAACAACTATTACGAACGACATAGAAGATAATACGACTCGATACAATCGGCAACGACCTGGGCGACGAATAAAGGATCACGATTGGAAGCTTGGAACATGGAACTGCAAGTCGCTAGGCTTCGCAGGTTGCGATAGGATAATCTACGATGAATTACATCCCCGCAACTTCGATGTCGTAGCGCTGCAGGAAATCTGCTGGACAGGACAGAAAGTGTGGAAAAGCGGGCATCGAGCGGCTACCTTCTACCAAAGCTGTGGCACCACCAACGAGCTGGGAACCGGCTTCATAGTGCTGGGAAAGATGCGCCAACGCGTGATTGGGTGGCAGCCAATCAACGCAAGGATGTGCAAGCTGAGGATAAAAGGCCGTTTCTTCAACTATAGCATCATCAACGTGCACTGCCCACACGAAGGGAGATCCGACGAGTTCTATGCGCAGCTGGAGCAGACATACGATGGATGCCCACTGCGGGACGTCAAAATCGTCATCGGTGACATGAACGCTCAGGTAGGAAGGGAGGAAATGTATAGACCGGTCATCGGACCGGATAGTCTGCATACCGTATCGAACGACAACGGCCAACGATGCATAAACTTTGCAGCCTCCCGCGGAATGGTAGTCCGAAGCACTTTCTTCCCCGTAAGAATATCCACAAGGCCACATGGAAATCACCTAATCAAGTAACGGAAAACCAAATCGACCACGTTCTAATCGACGGTAAATTCTTCTCCGACATCACGAACGTACGCACTTACCGCAGTGCGAATATTGAATCCGACCACTACCTCGTCGCAGTATGTCTGCGCTCAAAACTCTCGACGGTGATCAACACGCGTCGGAGTCGTCCGCCGCGGCTTAACATTGGGCGGCTACAAGACGGTAGACTAGCCCAAGACTACGCGCAGCAGCTGGAAGTGGCACTCCCAACGGAAGAGCAGCTAGGCGCAGCATCTCTTGAAGATGGCTGGAGAGATATTCGATCCGCCATTGGAAGCACCGCAACCGCTGCACTAGGCACGGTGGCTCCGGATCAGAGAAACGACTGGTATGACGGCGAATGTGAGCAGTTAGTTGAGGAGAAGAATGCAGCATGGGCGAGATTGCTGCAACACCGCACGAGGGCGAACGAGGCACGATACAAACGGGCGCGGAACAGACAAAACTCGATTTTCCGGAGGAAAAAGCGCCAGCAGGAAGATCGAGACCGTGAAGAGACGGAGGAACTGTACCGCGCTAATAACGCACGAAAGTTCTATGAGAAGTTGAACCGTTCACGTAAGGGCCACGTGCCACAGCCCGATATGTGTAAGGACTTAAACGGGAACCTTCTTACGAACGAGCGTGAGGTGATCCAAAGGTGGCGGCAGCACTACGAAGAGCACCTGAATGGCGATATGGCAGACAACGGTGGCGGTATGGTAATGAACCTAGGAGCACGCGCGCAGGACATGCGACTTCCGGCTCCGAATCTCCAGGAAATCCAGGAGGAGATCGGCCGGCTGAAAAACAACAAAGCCCCTGGAGTTGACCAACTACCAGGAGAGCTGTTTAAACACGGTGGTGAAGCACTGGCTCGAGCGCTGCACTGGGTGATTACCAAGGTTTGGGAGGATGAGGTTCTGCCGCAGGAGTGGATGGAAGGTGTCGTGTGTCCCATCTACAAAAAGGGCGATAAGCTGGATTGTAGCAACTACCGCGCAATCACATTGCTGAACGCCGCCTACAAGGTACTCTCCCAAATTTTATGCCGTCGACTAACACCAATTGCAAGAGAGTTCGTGGGGCAGTACCAGGCGGGATTTATGGGTGAACGCTCTACCACAGACCAGGTGTTCGCCATACGTCAGGTATTGCAGAAATGCCGCGAATACAACGTGCCCACACATCATCTATTTATCGACTTCAAAGCCGCATATGATACAATCGATCGGGACCAGCTATGGCAGCTAATGCACGAAAACGGATTTCCGGATAAACTGATACGGTTGATCAAGGCGACGATGGATCGGGTGATGTGCGTAGTTCGAGTTTCAGGGGCATTCTCGAGTCCCTTCGAAACCCGTAGAGGGTTACGGCAAGGCGATGGTCTTTCGTGTCTGCTATTCAACATCGCTTTGGAGGGAGTAATACGAAGGGCAGGGATTGACACGAGTGGTACGATTTTCACGAAGTCCGTCCAGTTATTTGGTTTCGCCGACGACATTGATATCATGGCACGTAACTTTGAGAGGATGGAGGAAGCCTACATCAGACTGAAAAGCGAAGCTAAACGGATTGGACTAGTCATCAACACGTCGAAGACGAAGTACATGATAGGAAGAGGCTCAAGAGAGGTCAATGTGAGCCACCCACCACGAGTTTCTATCGGTGGTGACGAAATCGAGGTGGTTGAAGAATTCGTGTACTTGGGCTCACTGGTGACCGCCGATAACGATACCAGCAGAGAAATTCGGAGACGCATAGTGGCTGGAAATCGTACGTACTTTGACTCCGCAAGACGCTTCGATCGAATAGAGTTCGCCGCCGTACCAAACTGACTATCTACAAAACGCTTATAAGACCGGTAGTTCTCTACGGACACGAGACCTGGACGATGCTCGTGGAGGACCAACGCGCACTGGGAGTCTTCGAAAGGAAAGTGTTGCGTACCATCTATGGTGGGTTGCAGATGGCGGACGGTACGTGGAGGAGGCGAATGAACCACGAGTTGCATCAGCTGTTGGGAGAACCATCCATCGTTCACACCGCGAAAATCGGAAGACTGCGGTGGGCCGGGCACGTAGCCAGAATGTCGGACAGTAATCCGGTTCTCGACAACGATCCGACGGGAACAAGAAGGCGAGGTGCACAGCGGGCAAGGTGGATCGATCAGGTGGAGGACGACTTGCGGACCCTCCGCAGACTGCGTGGTTGGCGAAGTGCAGCCATGAACCGAGCTGAATGGAGAGGTCTTTTATGTGCAGCACAGGCCACTCCGGCCTTAGTCTGATGATAAATAAATAAATATTTGAAAAACGTTCGTAGCCAATCAAGTTCAAACGATTCAGTCTAACAACGAATGGTATTCTTGGAATAACGTTCCCGAAATCGACAATCCAGTCGATGAAATGTCTCGAGGTCTGATAGCAGACGAACTAATGAATCTGTGGCTTCCTTACGGTCCGATCACTGGCCATGTAAAAACGTTCAACTTCATCGTGTGATTACGTTCTGCAACAAGTATATATAACACCAATCCTTTGCAAATAGACTAGCAGAGATTAACATTGTTGCCACCCCATTTAATTGGCTCACGCCACGCATAACCCTCAATGAACTCCTTCAACTCGACAATATCGATGAAGCCAACACTTTATCATCCTATCAACTAAGCAGGAAAGGCTCGTTTGGCAGAAACTCATTGGGCTGAAACACGTTTGGCCGAAAGTCATCTAGTCGAATTCCATTTGGAAACGGTTAATAGACCAAAAACCGGTTAGACTGAAAGCGACACATGGTCGAAAGGATCATACGGCCGAACTGGTCAATTGACCGAATAGATTATTTTGCCGAAAATTCCGTTTCACCGAAATGGTCGTTCGGCAGAGTGGGTCATTTGCCCGAAAATGTAATTTAGCCGAACGTATCATGAGACCGAAAATGTTGTTTGGTCGTACAAGTGATTAGGCCGAAGAAGTAGTTTGCTGGAATAGGTCGTTTGGCAGAAAGCGTTTTTTGGCGGAAATGATAGTTGACCAAAATGTCGTTTGGTCGAACGAATCATACGACCGCTAAAGACGTTTGGCCCAACAATAATGAAAGCGAAAAGTGAGACGTCTCACGTTTCACTTTGAAAAGTGAGAAGTGAAAAGTAAGAAAAGGGTAGTGATAAATGATGACGATGATGATAAGTGATAAATGATGACCCAAGCCTTGCGGTTTGATGCATGGCTACAAAGCAAAGCCATGCTGAAGGTGGCTGGATTCGATTCCCGGTCCAGTCTAGGAAATTTTCGGGTTGAACATTTTTTTGACATCTCTGGGCATAAAGGTATCATCATGTTGGCCTCATAATATAACCCAACCAGAGGGAGTCAGATTTTTAACCCGTATCGGCCTGAGTGCAGCCATTTTGCTAATATGAAGCGAAAGTATTGAATTGGCCATTTTGAGGCCGGTTCACAAGGGGTCCCTTCGAAGAATCCTGTTGTTGACCATTTCTGGAACAGGTGTCCCATGATTTTTGGTTCTGATATAAGTTGAAGTTGTGGTCAAATTTACTGCATCTGACTAAGTGACCCTCCAGAATAACTCTGGATAGTCCCAACATGTATTTTGAATTCTGGAATCTGTACGAGCAAAACAGTGATAAAACCAGGCCAATACGACATAAAATGACGTATTTTTTCCTTCACTAAGGCCGATACGGGTTAATACAGTTCTGCATTATTCATATGCAGGTATTGAGCATGAGCATGAGCATGATTGACCGCCCACGGTTGCTACTCCGTTATTGCCAGGGCAGCTGTAATTACACAGAGAACCAATAGATAAAGTTTGGGACTAACATCATCTTCAATGGAATCTATGACAAAAGGTCAAAAGACGAAAAATCGAAAAGACAAAAGGTCGAAAGACAAAAGTTCGAAAGAAAAAAGTTCGAAAAACAAAAAGTCGAAATGACAAAAGGTCGAAAAGACAAAACGTCGAAATGGACAGAAGGTCGAAAGGACAAAAGGTCGAAAGGCACAAAAGGTCGAAAAGGACAAAAGTTCGAAAGGGACAAAAGGTCGAAAAGGACAAAAGTTCGAAAAGGACAAAAGTCCGAAAGGGATAAAAGGTTGGGAATTCCTAAGGAATTTGTGAAATGCATTTAACTTCAAAGAGAAATGACACACTCATCTCATCAAGCAATGTTGAAGAACGAGCAATTTTCAAAGAAGGAGTAATTACTATGAAACAATACTGCGAATATCTAGATAGTTCTGTTAGAGATGAAAAATATTGTTGATTTAAGAAATGAATAAAACTTGTATTGTGTAAGACAGAGCTGTCCTACACAGTTCGCATCAAAAAAATGCTTGACATGATTCTCGGTTTGATAGAAGCCAACGAGTCATCTGCACTTCCACGAAAAATCACTGGGATGTTGGATATATGGGGAAGGGAGTGTGGCAGGGTTCGTTTTGGTAAACGGTATGTCGTGTATAGCGTGTACAAAAACATTGTGCCGTGGTGGGTCAAAATTTATTATTAGTTATTGTAAGTGCGTACGTAACGATCCGTGATTATGATAACAGACACAGACCATCGAGACATACTTGATTTTGAAATATTCCTTATATATCCATTATGCCAAATTCATTTGATTTGTTCATTTTTTGAATTTTCACTCCATCTGTTGTACTCCAAACTAATTTCCACATGTAATTTTTTATATTTGTAAAAATAAAAACTGAACAAAAAGAGTTTCTTCAATCTCGAAATTCATTTAATTTTGGAATTTTATCAATTTGTTTGCAAAACTCAATTATCGAAACTTTTCAACTTGTGGAATATACACAAATTTTGTAGTTCTGTCGAATTTGTTCGTGTTGTCCTATTCTCGCATCTTTAGATCTTTACCCACACAATTGCTGTCACTCATTGTTAGTGTTTGAAAATGTCATTGCAGTGTCATGGGACTAACACCTTTTTCGAACGCCTAAAGGATCATATAACTTTGTCCAACAGATCATTGTTTTAAGCCTGAAATCGATGGCGAGCCTATTTAGTGTCGAATGACATCACAACACTTCGTGACATTTTCAAACTTATTCTTATGTGCCCAGTGCCGTGAAATATCAATGCCAGTTGAACCTTTTGACTTAAATGTGAACTTTGCCTTCACCGACTTCAATTGAACACAGAGATCACAATTGAGCAGCTCCTGACTATTCAATTGACAGCAGCAGCCGTATTCAATTGATTGACTTTTAGTGCATGTCATGTCAGGTTGAAAACTTGCCGTAAAACCAATTTTTCAGGCGACATTTACCAGAAATTGCACAAACATTAATTCAACATCACTACACTACATATAAAACCGGGAAAAAATATGGTTTACCTGCAAAATATCTGCAAATAAAATTTCTAATACTTTTTGCCAAAGCAGGCAAATGCTTAAGAAGAAACATCGCACCAGTCACATACATTTCAAAACTTATACTTTTCATTAACATATGAATGTTATTAGCTTTTTGATATGGGATCATTCATTAGGTGGCATAATAAAGAGTACAAGTATTTTCGAATGGTTTTTTTTTCCATATGATACTTAAAATGATACTTAAAAACCCAGAATAATCCACCTAGAGAGGTGCCTTTCTCGTGTATTATAAAATGTATCAAGAAAAGCACATAAGAGAGGTCAAAATTACACTTTAGGGAGATAGATTCAGTTATTTCCATAAATTCACATTTATTTGCGTTAATTTGAATGCATTGCAGCAGTCTTTGAAAAAAAAAATCGATTTTGAATTTTTTTTTCCTAGGGGACCCTTGGGAAAAATGGGGAAAAAAGTTAATAACTCCGGAACGCAATAACCGATTGGGCCAATTTTCAATAGCGAAAAATTAGGAAGGATTCCGCGTCGTTGCAAGCAAATCGGATAAGGCTAAGTTTTACAAAAAAGTGTCTCACATTTTTTTGTACACACATACACACACATGCATACACACATACACACATCACCTCAATTTGTCGATTGGTATATAACACTATGGGTCTCCGAGCCTTCTATCAAAAGTTCGGTTTCGGAGTGATCCTATAGCCTTTACGTATACTTAGTATACGCGAAATGCAAAAAATAAATGTGTAAGGGGACAATATCAATCGTCTCTCTAGAAAAAAACACTTGCTTATAATTAGCTAATTGCACATATGACACGGACTTCTCCCAGCAGATGTCTTGCTAATGACGACCAAATCTATTCCGGTTTGATGAGTGAAGTTTTACTGCCAGCTTTTATCTTTTTGTTTACATTGGATTGCACTCCACACCGGCAACTACTTCCGTTCAAATAAGCGCTGAAACGCAGCCAAGAACTCAAACCAGCCACATGGGTTCATCATTATTATTACTGTACCTACTTGATCTCCAGATTGGATTTCCGCCGCTCTCGACAGTCGGTGGCATCATAACAAGGGCACCACGTCTCAGAAACATTAGCTGCCCTCAAACATCAACGGATCGCACCGTGTCGCGTCGATGATTGTCGAGGCAGCTCCTCCCGGCGGAGTTAATTTATTTATAAATTTTAATTACTTTTCCTCCGTGCCACTATGGTACAACTGCGCTGCCGCCGTCTTCTTGGAGAACTGAGACGTTGAACGAAAAACTTTTCCCAATCACACCAAGGCATCGCCATCGAAAGAGGAAAACTTACACCCCAACTACAAGGCATTAATCACTGCTAGTTTTGTTCGACCGGGCGGCGCTCTGCTGCTTCTGAGCCACCAGCAGTAACAGCAGCCATCATTTGCAGTCGGACTAACGACGACCGGCAACGATGAACCGACAACCCGCACAGAGAATCGGGAAAACAGCAAATCTTTGGCGAAGATTTAAAGTTTTGCAAGAAAATCGCGTTACACTCGGGTCAAAAGCAAGGAGGTGTGCTTTCGTGCAAAGTTGTGCAAAATGAGGAAAAAAGTAGTTTTACATCGTCTTCGTTCGCTGCTGGGTTGGTGTGTGTTGGTTTCTGTGATTTCCCAGAATCCCGGGGCTTCCTTGCGAAATCGATCGATTGGCTCCTGCTGCTGCTGCAAGCCGAAGGTAAGCCACTGTAAATCTTTTCTGGGAGCATCAAGAGAAGGATGGGGCCGAGAACTTATGTGAACTAGTTTTGCGATAACGACAAACTGACTTTGCACCGGAGTTTTTGGGGCCATCAGTTTCCTGTTTTCGTTTAAAATGTGTTTAGGAAGAAAAAGTGTCCCACACTGGAAGATTCATTACTTCTGAGAAATAATTGGCGTACAAGTATCCTTGGGAAATCAGGGCTTGGGCTTGAGTATACGTTTTTATTTAGTCCAGTAAATTGAGATCTTTTTTGCCGATGGGCCAAATAATTAAATGACCACCGATTCTTCCTCATATGCAAATAGGCCTTGGCTTCAGACCTGATAGCAACTCGAAATGTGACTTTTTGCCTGCACATAGTATGTACCTACAAAAATAATGTGATAGAGAAACATGATAAAATGCCATTCAGCCAAAAATCACCCTGATCAAAACCACAATATTATGTAGTCCGCCATTATTAGTCCTCGTTGTACACATTCGCAATTCAAGTGTTCAGTGTATGCTAAACAATCGAATCAGAAGCAGACAGCCCCAACCCCATTTGTTCATTAGAATTATCACCTTCCACGCAAATAATTACATTCTCACACCCGGTCGTTGTCCTTGCGCTGACCAACGAATAAGCCGGACAGCACTCAGCTCAGCGAGACATTAACCGCGGCGTGTCATGCTTACTTTTAAAAGAATAACACTCATTCACAAACACCCACCCTTATCCTGGAGCGAAACCGAGCGCCGCGCCACCGTATCCGTTCGATGTCATCACATTCAAAGCGGCTAACCGATGACGACAACGAGGACGATGGCTCCAACTAACCAACCGACCAACAACCCCATCAACGGACGTCTGTCTGTCGGTGACAGAAATGGATTCACCGAGCTGCGGAAAGAATCGCTTTCTACTCTTTGGTTTTTGCCTGGTCTTTTCCGACCGTGTGTGCTGCCGGACTACCCGCTGTCTGTCGCATCGCCCGCCGCCACTGACCGGCCGGTTAGTCAGTTGACAACCGTGGAACACTGCTGACCATCCAGCCAGAGAGTCGGCGCGACTGATTTTCCTGTTCCTACAACTCCGGAGCTTGGTCGGGCTGTTATTTTGTTGCCCGAATACACACGTTCTTGTTGGCGGAGAGACAAAACGGATCATACAACTAACGTCCGGTTGTTTCCAAGTGTTTTCTGCAGCTGCTCGGAAATGGTGACAAGCGATGTGTATGGTGCTTTCCATTGCTGGGGGGAGTCCGGCGGACGACGGGGGCAGGTCGGGAAACGGTCATCATCGGTGAAAGCACAACAGTTATCTATCTCCGTTTCTCGGTTCATGTTGACTTGACTTCTGGTTTTGAATGATGCTGCTACTGCAGAAGTGTCAGCATGAATGCGGCGAGCGATGACGGGGGTCGGGTGATGACCATTGTTGGATTTATGCAGATAACTAAGGGCTAGGTGCCCGCTCATGAATAGTGGGTGGAGCGAAGGTATGAATGACGGGGTCAGCGGGGGATATCGCAGACGAGGACACGTAAAATTAGAGTTCTGTCAAATTCGGTGATTATACACCAATTTGGGGCTAATGAAAGGGTGACAAATAATATTATGGGGACAGTGTGCAGTGCACCCAAAGGTTTGAAATAAACCGTTGTTGGAGGTAGCGAAAACTCAACAACCTGACAGCCACAACCAGGAATGTTATTTTGTTAGTTTTAGCGTTTGTAAGAAGTTTCCGTCGAGTATTTTAATGACATATGTAAAACAGCAATGAAATTCTATAATACGTATACGTCACTTCTCAAGTGCAAAGCGGTGTGAGGGTTCACGTGTAAATTTCGTCAAACTTTTGTCATTCATCTAAACAACACACCAGAAGAGTCTAACTAATAACCTACATATGATCACTAAATACTAAAAGTAATGTATTTTCAGATTCATCTTAAAATTTTTCGATCATTTTCTTCAAGTCGAGTCAAGTACGAGACACTGAAGACGGCCTTACTGTTGAGGTCGAAATACGTATGTGTCAAGATACAATTAAGTGGTGGAATTCAATGGGATTGTACAAACTCGTCTTATGACAAGCTCAAATTTCCATTCAGAACCTTAGGATATTATCTTCAGTAGATCTAAAGTTTCAGCTTTCACAAATTGATTAAAGGTCAGCTACCATATTGGCCACCATATTGCTTGATTTGGTCAATCCAGAAAAATGCATATTTTCCAAAGACTATCGATCAGTTTCAACATGCGACGAAGCATGAGGCAACTGATCATCTTGAAAGAACGCTGAGCCTCTTGAAAAAATAATTTCGAGCTTTTTGATAAGAGGTTTCCAACATTTTTCAAGGGGGACTTCCGAACCTCATGAAAGAAGCTTCCGAATATCTTGAAAATAGGCTTCTGCGCCTCTTGATAAGAGGCTTCCGAGCCTATTGAATGGTGGTTTTCAAACCATGAGCCTCTTGAAAGAAGAATTCCGACCTCTTTGATAGTAGGCTACCGTGTCTCTTGAAAGGAGGCTTCCAGGCCTCTTGAAGGAGGCTTGAGGCTTCTGAGCCTCTTGAAAGGAGGCTTCCAGGCCTCTTGAAGGAGGCTTCCAGGCCTCTTGAAAGGAGGCTTCCGAGCTTCTTGAAAGGAAGCTTCCGAGCCTCTTGAAAGGAGGCTTCCGAGCATCGTGAAAGGAGGCTTCCGAGCATCTTGAAAGGAGGCTTCCAGGCCTCTTGAAAGGAGGCTTAAAGGCCTCTTGAAAGGAGGCTTCCAGGCCTCATGAAAGGAGGCTTCCATGCCTCTTGAAGGAGGCTTCCAGGCCTCTTGAAGGGAGGCTTCCGGGCCTCTTGAAGGAGGCTTCCGGGCCTCTTGAAGGAGGCTTCCGGGCCTCTTGAAAGGAGGCTTCCAGGCCTCTTGAAGGAGGCTTCCGGGCCTCTTGAAGGAGGCTTCCAGGCCTCTTGAAGGAGGCTTCCGGGCCTCTTGAAGGGAGGCTTCCGGGCCTCTTGAAAGGAGGCTGAGGCCTCTTGAAGGAGGCTTCCGGGCCTCTTGAAGGAGGCTGGGGCCTCTTGAAGGAGGCTGGGCCTCTTGAAGGAGGCTTCCGGGCCTCTTGAAGGAGGCTTCCGGGCCTCTTGAAGGAGGCTTCCGAGGCCTCTTGAAAGGAGGCTTCCAGGCCTCTTGAAGGAGGCTTCCAGGCCTCTTGAAGGAGGCTTCCGGGCCTCTTGAAGGAGGCTTCCGGGCCTCTTGAAGGAGGCTTCTGAGCCTCTTGAAGGAGGCTTCCAGGCCTCTTGAAGGAGGCTTCCAGGCCTCTTGAAAGGAGGCTTCCAGGCCTCTTGAAGGAGGCTTCCGGGCCTCTTGAAAGGAGGCTTCCAGGCCTCTTGAAGGAGGCTTGAGGCCTCTTGAAGGAGGCTTCCAGGCCTCTTGAAAGGAGGCTTCCGGGCCTCTTGAAGGAGGCTTCCAGGCCTCTTGAAAGGAGGCTTCCGGGCCTCTTGAAGGAGGCTGAGGCCTCTTGAAGGAGGCTTCCGGGCCTCTTGAAGGAGGCTTCCAGGCCTCTTGAAGGAGGCTTCCGGGCCTCTTGAAGGAGGCTTGAGCCTCTTGAAGGAGGCTGGAGCCTCTTGAAGGAGGCTGGGCCTCTTGAAGGAGGCTCTGGGCCTCTTGAAAGGAGGCTTCCTGAGCCTCTTGAAAGGAGGCTTGAGCCTCTTGAAGGAGGCTTCCGGGCCTCTTGAAGGAGGCTTCCGAGGCCTCTTGAAAGGAGGCTGGAGCCTCTTGAAAGGAGGCTTCCAGGCCTCTTGAAAGGAGGCTTCCGAGCCTCTTGAAGGAGGCTTCTGAGCCTCTTGAAAGGAGGGCTTCTGAGCCTCTTGAAAGGAGGCTTCCGAGGCCTCTTGAAAGGAGGCTTCCGAGCCTCTTGAAGGGCTTCCAGGCCTCTTGAAAGGAGGCTTCCGAGCCTCTTGAAAGGAGGCTTCCAGGCCTCTTGAAGAAGCTTCCGGGCCTCTTGAAAGGAGGCTTCCGAGCCTCTTGAAGGAGGCTTCCTGAGCCTCTTGAAAGGAGGCTTCCGAGCCTCTTGAAAGGAGGCTTCCTGAGCCTCTTGAAAGATGGCTTAAAAAGCCTTCGTACCTCGCAAACTGAGGCTTCTAAATCTTTAGATTCTAGATTTTAGTTCAGACGTGGGCGGTCAATTATGCTAAGGCTCATTCAGTCTTTATTCCAAAGTCAGAACAGGGATTGACTACTGTCGCAAGCTTCGCCAACTGTATTAATATCTTGGTTTGAGATTGGAATACTGCGTTTAAAAAAAAATAAACCAAATATCGATATATTATATGCGATCCATCATTATGTAACTCAACCATTGAAAAAGGCTTTAAAACATGTGTGGAATAGAATAAATTCTAAGAAAAGGTAGATATGAAAGACAAGCACAAATAATGTTCATAGTTTGAGTTTTAGTTTCCATTTTATAGAAGCATAATGAATGTGATACAAAACGTATTGGAAATTATATTAATCATATTGGAATTTTCCATTTCTTATTTTCTCATGATTAATGAGATTAGTATATCACTTCTGCTTGAAGTTCAATGCTTTTATAATTATATACTAATGCTAATATCGTCTTTCAAACTTAGACGTACATTTTCGTCATTAAAATAAAGTCGAAAGTACAGGTCAGATAGATCCGTTAGGATACGGCAGGCATGAAGACTTTTATATAGAAGTGTATTTGAAAACAAGCGGAG
Organism: Armigeres subalbatus; assembly: GCF_024139115.2. NCBI lineage: Eukaryota > Metazoa > Arthropoda > Insecta > Diptera > Culicidae > Armigeres > Armigeres subalbatus. The sequence goes on along the minus strand of NC_085141.1, from coordinate 388,810,943 downwards.
GGCAACTATTTTATCCACACTATAATTTTGATATAGCATTCTTCTCGGGTTTCCTTTTACTTCCTCCGGAGTTTGTTGAAGCACTTGATGAGTACTTCGCGTTCCTTATTCCGGTAAGTGGATACCCGCCAGAGATTCCAAGATCCATCGCCACCGGAACCCGGTCCATCGAAAGCTTTCAAGCTCTTTCGGACGTACTGACCTCCCCGCTCGATCAGCTCTTCTCTACAGCGGAACTGCCCTTTGCTGGAGCAGCAGGAAGTCCTTCGGCACAGATGCGGTTGAAAACTCCATACTCAATTATCTATTTCCTACCGTCAAAGCCCTGTTTCTGAACCAGAACAACAGAATTTGTTATAACCGCACTTTCCGGACAAATGGAAAACAGGTCATGATTTCCCGATATCTAAAACCAACCTCCCCATTCGGGACTCCTTCATGCATCAGCCCTGACTACTTGTACTTGTAAGGTCATGAAGAGGATGGTTAGAAAAAGTTAGAAGTAAACGGCACACCGGGAGCTCAGTAAGGTAAGTTTAAGTTCTAGTCTTCTAGCTATGGGGCGAGTCCCTACATAGCTGGACTAGAGATCGCCTCCAGGACGACAAATAGAAGGCATCTAACCACACCTGGACGTCCGGAATTGTCTCACCGGATTCACTGTCAGGATTTTCAACAGGATGCATCATCCAGATCAGAAGACACGGAGCCCCAAGGGTCGATCTGGTGGTCACGCTGTTCTTGATTGGCGAACGGAGTTCTCGCCATCGCCCTTCAAACATATATTTATTCATATACGGTGAAGACATTTTGTTAGTTCAATTAGGGGTCACCATCATATCACCATAACTGTGTCAGCTTTTCTCCTTGCGGCATCCGTACGCCTGCAGAGTGCAAGTTTTACGTCCTCCCAACTAGTTCTCATTGCTCTTTCGGTTCTCAGGGTCAGCTCAACACCTGTTCAAACGCATGAAACTTATCGTAACCGATGCGGACGTAACAAGGACGAGTCAACGAGATGTATGTATGGTAAAATTATGTAGCATTTTTGTTTAATTTCTAGATTTTATTTAGGGTTAGTATTTGTGTAGCAGATCGGAAACGTTCGAGCCGATAGTTGACATGCAAGAAATATTCACGTACCTTCCTGCATGCAACTGGTTTTCTTACCTTGGCGAGGTTGAAAGTTATTAAGGTCCCCATATTTTATAAAAGAGATCAGTTTTGTGATTTTACCTTGGAGAAATCTCTAGAACCCCTCTCCATTGGAATCATGTCGAAACACATTCTCAAGCTGTAAGGTTTGTGGATCAAAGGTTTTTCAAAGAATTTATCAATTTTGCATATGTGTCCTTATACAGATTTCGATTGGCTCTTATACATGACCCAATCCTATCAAATCAAAAGCAAGACATATTTAGCATATTTAATGTTCTAAACGCGTTTTAAGAAAATGTACTCAATTTTTTATCATTTGATTTCTGTGGTCTCAAATTACTAAACATCTTCCTTATCGGGAAACAATTCGTAGTACTAAACCAAAAACTGTAAACCAAACAACCAAAGTAATCAAATGAGACTTGAGTAGAAAGACATTTATATTTTTAATTATATCCCATCGTTGCTAGCTTTAAAAATAACATCCATATAATTACCCATATATTCCACATCATATTGTAGAGGTTTTCTCCGGAGCCAAACGAAATAACGCCCTGGAACAAAGTAAAAGGTAACACGAGATGATAATTTGTCGATTCTTATTTCTCTTCGGTTCCAGGAGGAACAGACACGCCTGTAGAGAGAAATATGGTACGTCCAGTCTAATTAGTTATCCGCCATATAATTAATACCAAAATTTCGAACATTTCCCTCCCATTTCGTTGCTCCTCATATAATTGACAAAAGAATGTCACTACAACATACCGAACGAAAATATCACGACCTTTATCGATCCGGTGCACAGCAAACCCACGACTCAATTCCAAAACTAATAAGTAATTCATGCCCAACTCTGGACTCCATTAACACACATTTTCGGAAGAAGTCACTCACCGGGACACATTCCGATGGGGCCTATTGACATTTGACTTAGTCATCAACACTTTCCCCCACCGACCGTCGCCGGCCGCCCGTAGCGTCGGCCACCCCATCGACCACCACCAAAGTGTTCAAGAAGATTAAGACATTTTCTCGGTAGCAAACTAACTTTTCCCTTTACACTTTAACCGTTTCCCACCTGATCAGAGCTGCAGCGCAGAGAGTGCCGCATCGCACCTGTCCATAACAGCGGACCCGAACGGCATTCGTTCATTCGGTCCAAGTTTCCCACGTCAGAAGTAGAGGCAGCAGCAATGGCGAAAGCAAACTTCCAAGTCAATCTTATTATTTATTCAAATAATTATCAACTTTTTACCGAAGTTCCTTGATGTTTGCGCACCAGTCAGCAGCCGAAATAATCAGATAAAAGGTATGTACAATATTCACTTTGCAACAATTGAAGATGTAAGCTTACTAGCCCTTCTCTCGATCAGATAGATATATTGAAAACATTTAAAATTTTGTTTTTACTTTTGTTATGTTCCACAGCTCGTCATATACTGTACTGGTTGTGGTTTGCAGGATTCTTTAAGCTACGATTTACTGATCGGTATGCATATTATGTTCAATACAAAGTTTTGAAGTTAAACATCAATAAATCATCGAAAATTGT